>NW_026892187.1:0-36380 GCF_015708825.2 Lethenteron reissneri
CGTGCTTGGAGGCGGCGCCCGCTCGCGTCTCGGCCTGCCCGCCGAGTTGCTGCCGCACGGGCGGCACGCGTCTCGGGCTCGAACTCACGACCCTGAAGGCGCGCTCGCCGGCGGCCGCGACCCGCCGCAGCCGGGGCAAGAAGTGCGTGGAGGCGTGCTGGCGGCGTACGCGGGGGCTCGCGCCGCGGCGGGCGCGGCCCAGCTTGTTGAGGGCCACGAGCCACGCGCCCTCGCCGCCTGAGCCCGTGGCGGCCCCGTAGCGCTCGGACGCGTACGTGTTGTGGCCGTTCTCCTGGAAGCTCTCCGCGAAGAGGCACTCGTCCGTGAAGGAGCTCTGCGCGGAGGAGACGCACACGCCGAGCGGGGGGGGACCAACAACGATCTGGTTTGTTTGTTTGTTACGCTTGCGCAATAAGTCTGCCGCGATTAAGCGGGTTGGTTTGGATATTGTCGCGTTATGGTTCGCTGTGGTGGCGCGGTGGCTATTGCGCTGTGCATTTAAGCGGGCAACCTTGGTTCGGCAACTACTTGATCATACTGGCACAAGACAGAGGGGAGTGGAAACAAATGACGAAATGTGCAGGGGACACCTATGGCCTATCTGCCCATGGATCGTGATGATCATGATTACAGGTCATAGCAATAATTCACTGTGTAACAAAAACATGTTTTTTTGTTCCTGGGTAGTGTGTTTCCTAATTGCTTATGCCTCACAAGTAAAAATAAATGGTTATTATTCCCCACAAACTTTGCTTTTGTGACCAGGACAGTGATGTTTTGAAATTGACCTATTTTCAATGAGAAAACGTGGTGTGCATTTGTGTCATTCCTTCACATAAAGTCCTGGTCACGAAAGCAAAGTTGTGGGAATAGCCATTTTCTGTACTTTTGAGGCATAAGCCAATGGAAAATAGCACTTACTACCCAGGAACAAAAATCGTGTTACATAGGCATCTCCCCCCTTCACCAACCCGCAGTGACCAGACCGGTGAAATATGGTGAAACAACCCCATCGATGACCGGCACGGTGTGAGGAGGCCTGACAAAAATCAGTACCAGATATCCATTGTTATCATTATTAAGTGTCTTGTAGCAGATGCAGTGCCGAGGTCATGTTCATTGGAGAGCATCGAGAATGCAATGTTGCAATTATCATTGCAATTTTGAATATAGGTTACACTTAGGGACGGCCTCGATACAGCTATGACATGCGTTCAAGCATCTTCCTGTTATATAGCAAATGGGTATATTTTTTAAAAAACCGGTTTGGCAAGAGGAAGTGTTTTACTTAAAGTAGGACGACATTGGCCATCATCTGCAAAACACATTCTAAGAAACACAATTCCACATTGTGGGCTTCGAGTAAACGTCTATTAAACACTAGCTTTACTACCCGGCTTTGCCCGAGACTTGGATTCTTGTCTTGGATTAATACACGGCCTTACGCAGAGGGTGGGGGGGGGGGGGTGCGTGACGTCAGCAGGCACACTGCGTGACGCTGCCGCATGCGGGTGACATCACAGATGTGACGTCACCTCTCACTTGCCGTGCAAAATATATCCATTATTGCGCCCCCCCCCCCCCCCCCCCCCCCCCCCCCCCCCCCCCCCCCCCCCCCCCCCCCCCCCACCCCCCCCCCCCCCCCCCCCCCCCCCCCCCCCAAATAAATACAAAAGTCTATTTTTATACTTTTTGCATTGTGTACAGTCTGGAAACTACCCATATGCCAAATTTGAAGTTTGCTGCATGTCGGGAAGTATGCTAAACATTTCGAACAGACACACATATTCACAAATTTCCCTTTTTGATATAGATAAATAAGAAATAACGATTGAGTTATTCGAGTCCTTACCGTCGCGTATAATTTTCCTTTCCTGTTCATGGCCAAAAACCGGCGACTGGAGACGCCCCAGATGCCCACAACTCCTCTGGCGACGGAGAAAATCTCCAGGACACCTGCGGTGCGAGCGAGATTCAAATCGGTAGGAAACTCTCACACCCAATCATTCACTATTTCAAAGTGCAGCCCGGCGATTGCTTGATCATGTCGTTGTTGTTTTTTTTTGCTGGCGGAAGGACCTTCTGGAGCTAATGGGGCTCCTCTCAAGATCCCCCACTCCTAGGGGATTGTGGCCTCATCTGGCATGCTGGCCAAACGTGGAAGAAAACCAACCACACCTGACCTCTGTTGTACCCATTAACACTTGGCTAAGCGGACAGGGTGGGTTTTAAAAACCTGCCCATCGTGAGATGCAATTATCATGAATGAGGCAATATCAAATGTAATTATTATTGTTGTTTAAATTGCCGAGCCGGGAGATAAAACTATACAAATTATTGAAAGCTTTTTTAAACAAAATAGCAACCGGCGACCTCTAGATTGTGGGATCAATGCGCTAACCATCTCGCCAGGGCATCATCCCAGACAACAAATGTCTGCCGCATGAACTCCGATTAGCATGGTTGGCTACGTACGGGGCGAACCAAGTTCAACATACATACATACATTCGACATACATGAACTCACTATCTTCTTGGTTCTTTCGGTAAAACATAATAAATTATTATGTTTTATTTTTATTATTTTTATTACTTCCCTTCTCCGTGACTTTACCGAAAGAACCAAGAGATGAATCTCTGCAGTCACGAAAGCTTTACATCGAAAATGAACTCACTACAATATCTTTTTGCTGCTCCGGCTGCCTGGAATTCCCTCCCCTCTAGGGCCATCTGCAGGGCTGATTCTCTCCTCGTCTTGAAGTCCAAGCTTAAAGTTTCAAGGAGAATAAACCATCATGCTACCTCCGGTCATCCTCGCAGCATCGCACGCTCTTAGATGTGCATCTGCGGCGTCCTGGAACAATCTCCATCCAATATTAGGAAACCCTGGAGCTATGCACTTTTAAATTTAGATTGCAAACTAATTTCTTTAGAAACTGCTTTTGTTTTAAGTTTGTTGTCCTTCCCCACACACCTCCGATTATCACGGTTGGCTACGTGCGGTGCGAAAGAAGTTCAACATACTGTACATCCCCCTCCAATTCTCCCCCCCCCGCCTGCCCTTCCTCCACCATTACAATGATCGCCCCATTTGTTCCCCAGATTCACGTCCAATTCACGTTATAACAAGCCTATGGCCAAGTCACCCGGAGTGCTCTCAATCTCGTCGGATCACGGCTGCCAAGGTTAGATTTGAGCCGAGGTAGTGCTGGAAGGGTGGCTACGGTGCCCGAATGGGGGTTTCTTAAGCATGCAGGGGCCTACATAGAGGACAACAGAGGGCAGTGTTGCGAAATCCACTCGTTGTCGTACCATTTGCACGCGTTGCAATAACCATTCATCACCGACCAACCCACCGACGTTCCCACGTTCTGCCCACCAATCCACCAGTAAATCCACCCGCCTACCCTATCCACCAACCAATCCACTCGCTAATCCACGCCACTCATCAACCGATCCACCCATTTAGCCACCTACCTATGAGTGTACACAGAGCCTGCTGTGCGTCATTGTATCGGGGTCTAGTGTCCTCTATATTTAACGTCTGTGTTGCACATTCGATGAGTGACACGGGGCCACGTGTCACTCCGTAATGACCTTGCAGGGCTTACGCGTAAAGCATCGTCCCGGCACGTCAGTGCAGACAGCGCCGATGACATTGACGTGACGCATTCAGATATCCTGGGATCCTTCAGAGTGAACGGTGAGGATGTCTCAGAGAACCACAAAAAAAAAACCATGACACTCGATAGAGAGGGGTAGAGACAAGTATTGTGCAGTGTATGCTGGGAATACCTGGCTGGTTCGGCGCTGGGTTGAATAAATACAACATTTAAAAATGAAAATAAAATATGTTATTTAATATTGCGGGTTGCACCAGAAAATCCTCTTTTTTAATTAAATATTTTATTCCGTATCCTTCCACATTATACATTGCCAAAATCCTGACGTTCTGGACGGCATTAGCAGGGAAATCGACGGTATCAGGCACACGGGACTCACCAGAGCAGGTGGGGGTTGGGGGTATTGGCCGCTCATTGCCGTTCTGGGCTCAGGTATTCAAGACTCTTCTAAGATTTAGGAATGGACCCCATGCACGTGCTGTGTTCTTCTTCCTTGTCTCTGAGCTTATAGTTCAGATGCCCCAGTTGCTGGGATTGGGCCTAATGAGACAGCCATATCCACTTTCTTCACGAAACACAGATATTTCTGCGTGAAAGCCACAGTTGGCCCATTTTCTATCTCGTAGTGTAGTACTTAATCTTGTTGTATTAATGTTTTACGTAGTATTGTCAAATATGCATGTTTCAATTTCCAGCAGTGGAATTGAGCATTGCTTATTCTAAATATTACCATTCAATCTACATTCAATCATAAATGAAGCTTCTCGCACTACGCAATTCGATATACTGTACGTGACTTGAGCGTTCGCATCGATTTGTGTTAATCGGGAAAGCAAAAATAACAAGAAAGAGACATTCTTGTCGAATTTGGTTTACAAATATATTAAACAACCTTGACTACGATAATTGGTTTTTTACCCTTCTATCTGGCAACAAAACTGACATCTTTTTACAAGGAGTCATGTTTGCATAGACCGCAATACCTGCAGTCATAATACAAACAAAAGACATAACTCTGACAATGTGCACTGTCCTTGAAGTTGATTGGTCCACACCTGAGACAGCTTTCCTTAGAGCCTAGTCTCACATGGGTTGGACCAGATGACGCTAAAATATATCAAAAAGGCCTTTTGGCGTCATCTGGTCCAACCCATGTGAGACTAGGCTCTAAGGAAAGCTGACTCGGGTGTGGACCAATCAACTTCAAGGACAGTGCGCATTGTCAGAGTTATGTCTTTTGTTTGTATTATGACTGCAGGTATTGCCGTCTATGCAAACATGACTCCTTGTAAAAAGGTGTCAGTTATGTTGCCAGATAGAAGGGTAAAAACCAATTATCATATTTTTACTGGCAAATGAGGTTCCCATAGTGTAGAACCTTGACTACGTCAAGAGCCGCAATGCACTGTGGGTGAATACGAGACGTGGGGTCCTTAACTGTCACGAGGCAGCGGTCCTTCAAGAGCCGCATGGCGACTCCGGAAGCCGAAGGTTGCCGAGCCCACGATGTGTCAACAACATATTGTGACACCGCGAGTCGCGAATTGCCATCACAATGCCCATCGCGTGCCTTGCGCGTGGTGGTGCCTGCAGAGGGCAGCACAGCAAAGCGACTCTCCTTGCTGGAATTCAGCATTGGCCTCAATTACGCACACGGCTTTTATTTTAGCAAGCCACCCGAAGCCTCCTCCCAAGAGTAAATATCCACGAACGGTGCCCACCGAGCCGTACTACAACTTATAATCCAGAGTTCTTATGAAAACAAATATATACGACAGCAGCAGTGTTTTTATTATTATTAAAGTTAGAGCGTTAAAGTTAAAGTTAGAGCGCTGTCTTTCCGACAGACCTGTTCTTCACCTGAGGACGGCTGCTTGCGTTGTGGCCGAAACGTCGTGAGAATTGTATTATTTTATTATTTTTATTTTTATTATTTTATTACTTCCCTTCTACGTGACTTTACCGAAAAAACCAAGAAGATGAATCCCTGCAGTCACGAAAGCTTTAAATCAAAATTTACCTCCATGCTCCTTACGATGTAAACCCCCCGCCCCCCAGTGAGACTATCCTCACTGGGGGGGGGGGGGGGGGGGGGGTTAAATAGTAACGCAGCTTGAGAAATAGTATTGGCTCGTAGAAACAAACAAAAAAAAGCCAGCGTGCTTGGGCAGAACAGCTCGCGAGAGACCAATCAGAGGCTGTGGTCAAGACCTGCGGCGGAGTGGCGGCTAAAGGAGGGAGCTCGTCCGAGAGGACGCACCCCGTGGGGTGGCGCCGCTTCATCGCTTCGCGTGCGTCCGGGAGCTCGACGGACAGTCGCATCGCAAGACAGAGAGATGCACAACACAACTTTGGGGGGTGGGGTGGGGGTCATTGTTGAGCAGTCGATGCCTCGTGATCGCTGCTAATAGTAAAGCTTCCTCGGACTAAGGCACGATATAAATCTACGCTGGCCAGACACGCTGTATAGGCTGCGTTGTGGTATTATTACGCACGGCTGCAATGCGTTCAGGAGCCGCGCGGCGACGAACGCCGATGTCGAAGCCAGCACGCCGAGAGGGCTTGGGCACGCAGGCGGTTAGTCGGGCCGTACTCACTGACGAGTTGGCTCTGTGGGTGCCGCTGATCTTGCCGCTGGGTCGCAGCTGCAGGTGGAATCCGATGCCCACCTGGCAGTAGAGCCGACCTCGCCGGCGCGCCGCCCTCGCCCACCCGTGCATCCTCCGAAGGTCACGCACGGCCCTCGACGGTGACTGGCGCCTCTCACCGCCCGTGAGCCTGCGTCTGCAGGAGGGCGGTGGTGGTGGTGGTGGTGGCGGTGGTGGTGGCGGTGGTGGTGGCGGTGGTGGTGGTGGCGGTGGTGGTGGCGGTGGTGGTGGTGGTGGTGGTGGCGGTGGTGGTGGTGGCGGTGGTGGTGATGGTGGTGGCGGTGGTGGTGGCGCTGGTGGTGATGGTGGTGGCGGTGGTGGTGGCGGTGGTGGTGGCGGTGGCGGCGGTGGTGGTGGTGGTGGTGGCGGTGGTGGCGGTGGTGTTGGTGGTGGTGGTGGCGACTGCTCCGGGTCGCGCCACGTGGCCGGCACGGCGAGCAGGAGGGTGAGGAGCACGCTGCTCAGTACGATGAGCGAGGCGTGCCCACAGCACATTGCCATGCCGGGGGACGCGCGGGCTGGCCAGCTGTCAAAGGTGACAGCGGAGACCACCGCGGTGGGTGAGCGGCGTTGGAAGGTCGGACGCTTGGTGGCACGACCAGCGGGGTGAAGTATGGTCAAACAACCTCGCCCTATGGTCGAGTGACGTGGAAATTAAGCTCATCCAGCGGTGGATTGACAGCAGGGCTGTACAAATCAATACATATCGACGTTTACAGAGTCCCACGAACGGCAGTTGTATAGATGATGAAACGACGTATACGATAACAAAGCACAGTAATCTAGTATTCTATATCGTCTGTAGGTGGTGTTGATGTGCATATTAACATTTTCATATTCGCCACCCAGGCTGGAGATGAGCAGTGCGCAAACATCCCCTTCCTAAATATCAACCGAAAGCCTTTCGTTCATTTATCTCCTGCAGATTCGGATCTGTCTCGTCTAAAGACTTACCCTCTTTCTCTCTCTTTCCACGCTGAATGATGATGACCGGAATGACACACAAACTCTCTCTCTCTCTCACTCACTCGCACGAGCGTCTGTTCTTGTGCAGCACGAGTGGTGCACTGGGACTCCGTCGGGTGACGGAGAATGGAGATTCAGCTCCGTCTCTCACAGCGCTCCCCATCCCACCGGCAGCTCCAGTGACGACTCCACCATAGAGTCCCAAGAGGCGCATGGATTTGCACCATCACCAGCTAAAAAAAACCTCCCAAACACAAGGGATCCATCTGGGAAATCCACTGGGACCCTCCGACACTTGTATCTGCATGACGCCCTCTTCGCAACAACAACAGCAACAACTATCTTTACTTCATACAGCAATCGTGCTGTGACGGTTCCACCTGAAGACGGAAGCTTGTGTTGCCTCCGAAACGTCGTGATTTTTTATTTTACTTTTATTAATTTTAATTTTATTTTTTTACCTACGTGACTTTACCGAAAAAACCTAAGAGTATGAACAGCAACAACAACAGCAAGAAAAACCAACGCACAATTTGACAGGAGCCGATCACACATTGTGCCGAAGAATAAGAAGAAAACGAAAACGTGCTCTAAATTAACATCTCCATTGGCGTGGCGCGCCATGGAATGACGGAGCGATCAGGAGCGCGTCCCGAGCCCGTCCCGGAATGTCGACCGGGGCGCGGGACTTGCATCGCCACTTCGCCGGAATGGGCCACGTAAACCCCCTTCTCTCTTTTGTTTTACTTCCCCCCCTCCACCACACCGCCTGTCTCGCCGTTTCCGGCGAGACGTTTAAAGCCCCGAACGCGAACAGATGAGCCCCCACCCCCCCCCCCGGGCTGATCGATAACGTGCGTCGAAACCGAAGCTCAAAATGTACGCGAGATTTCCCTGCGTCGTATCCCGGATTTTAGTTGGAGCACTCTACACAGGCCACGCTGGCATCGTCGCGTCGCATACGCAATATCGTGTCGACATCGGCTCATATATTGACCCGTCCCTCGGCTGCTCGCCATATGGAACATGATCAATAGTGCCCTTTTTAGTATCGACTTAACACCCTCGACAACACAAGGCCCAAATGTCTGTCGAGAAAATTCACGTGGTAATGGCCCATTCCCGTCAACACTCAAATCCATCCGTCTCGTGTCGAAGGCGATGGAGGGTCTTTTTTGTTTCTTCAAATCTGTAAATGATGATAAGAAAACAAAAACATTACAACTTAAATTCTAGATTTGAAGCTTTCGTGACTGCAATGATTCATATTTTTAGGGTTTTTCGGTAAAGTCACGTAGGTGAAAAATTAAAATTAATAAAAGTAATATTACTTTCATTAATATTACTTTTATTTATTTTAATTTTTCACCTCCGTGACTTTACCGAAAAAACCTAAGAATATTACAACTTAAAATTGTATTACAGGGTGGGAAAAAAATATTTAACAACACACAGATGTGCGAACGGAAGCTCTCAGCCTTAACCAGACCACCAACTCAAAAGAACTACCATGCGTGGCCCGTTTTTATAGTTTCATGAGACAACTGTGGAAGTCTGTGCAGCTCTCATTCGTTTCAACGCGAATACAAAACAACAACAACAAACAATTTTTCGATTTAAAGCTTTCGTGACTGCAGGGATTCATCTTCTTGGTTCTTTCGGTAAAGTCACGTAGAAAGGAAATAAAAAAATAATAAAAATAAAACATAATAAAATAATTCTCACGACGTTTCGGCCACAACGCAAGCAGGACGGCTGCTTGCGTTGTGGCCGAAACGTCGTGAGAATTATCTCCCTTCTACGTGACTTTACCGAAAGAACCAAGAAGATGAACAACAAACAAACCAACCAACCCAAGAACGACACCAGCGCGTCAACGTGGGAGCCACGTGTCGCACACACCACTCCCGAGACGGGAATTTGCCTTCGGCTGTCGCCCTCTGTTGACACCGAGGTGTAAACACACCCACAAACACCCTGGCGACTAAATCGTCTGTACTCCATGTATTTTTAGGGGGGTTAGATCGCGTAAAATATATTAATGTGTCGTCAAACCCACCACCACCTGACACAGCCAGCTCGTGAGGGTTGTCACGTCAACAGAACGTGGCCAATTCGTCACTAGTACAGCACTAATGTATAGTGTAGTGTATAGTGTTGTGTAGTGTATAGTGTAGTATACTAGCACAGCACTAGTGTGTAGTGTAGTGTATAGTGTTGTGTAGTGTATAGTGTAGTATAATAGTACAGCACACCGGTTGTGTGTTGGAGAGCCAAGCCACAACATTTACAATCCGACTACGACGTTTCGCCAGTAATTACAACTAGCTTCATCAGGCGACAGACAGATTTATTTGTAAGTCGATTCGTCTGTTCTGTACGAGTCAGCAGCAGCGCATCGGCCGTGGGGCAAGGGGGGGGGGGGGTGCCTAGCCCCCCCCTCCGCCCCCCCCCCTCCCTTGACAGCCACCACCAAGAAATTTGTCTTCAACAGTATTGCCCCCCCCCCAACCTGAGCGATGGCCGCACCCCCTGAGCTGACAATGTAGTTGCTACGCCGGTGGTGTGAGTTAAGTGTTGCTTAGCGAGCACGTGTCAAGCTCGACAACGCAACGCACAGGAGAGAGTCTTGTAGTTACGGCCTGGCTGCTTTTGTCTCCCCATTGCTAGTGTGTGCACAGAGACTCCTCTACTTACGAACGAGTAAGGTTCAAGGCAGAGGTTGCAACCGGGTACCCGATACCCGTACCCTACCCGATACCCGGCTACCCGTACCCGGTCGGGTACGGGTACCCATTTGCGACCCTGGTGCGGCCGGGTACGGGTACGGGTAAGGAATCAAAACCCATTTGCGACATCTGGTTCAAGGGGTCTGTTCGTAAGTCGATTTGTTCGTAAGTCCAACTTTACTCCTCTCGATTCCAAACATGTTGTACGGCATGCACACTAAACACGGGGAATGGCTTTGAAAGTTGTGTAATCTCCTGCAGATGTAGATGAAACTGGTTCTTCACGTTTTGCAGATGTAGAAGCCACTGGTTCTTCACGTTCTGCAGATGTAGATGCCACTGGTTCTTCACGTTCTGCAGATGTAGATGCTACTGGTTCTTCACGTTCTGGAGATGCAAATGCCATTGGTTCTTCACGTCCTGCAGATGTAGAAGCCACTGGTTCTTCACGTTTTGCATATGTAGATGCCACTGGTTCTTCACGTTTTGCAGATGTAGATGCCACTGGTTCTTCACGTCCTGCAGATGTAGAAGCCACTGGTTCTTCACATTCTGCAGATGTAGATGCCACTGGTTCTTCACGTCCTGCAGATCTAGATGCCACTGGTTCGTCACGTTCTGCAGATGTAGAAGCCACTGGTTCTTCACGTTCTGCAGATGTAGATGCCACTGGTTCTTCACGTTCTGCAGATGTAGATGACACTGATTCGTCACGTCCTGCAGATGTAGATGCCACTGGTTCTTCACGTCCTGCAGATGTAGATGCCACTGATGCTTCACGTCCTGCAGATGTAGAAGCCTGCACCGTATCCCCCCGTAGCAGCCAATCGACACAAGGTGGGCTGCCCATCCTCAGCACTTACCGGGCTCAAGGCTGCTTAGCTTCCGAACATCTGGGCGACGAGATCGGGCGCGTTCCGTGCGATTTTGCTCATCAGCGTCCTATGTTCGCGTCCAAAGGACTGCTTTGTAACGTCGTTTATTAAGGGACAACCACCACCGCCACCGTCTCGTATTGACCCACGTGCATCGCGGCTCTTGAAAGATTGATCGGGGGGGGGAGGTGCGGGTACTGAAGTCGATAAACATTAGCTCTCCTTGTTATGTTGGTTGCATGAGCGGAAATAGTGAAAAATAAAACCCCACCCTCCTAATCAGTGCCGGATTAAGCTAGTGCGGGGCCTGTAGCACATGCTATAAAGAGGCCCTAAATAAAAAAAAAACACACGTAAATATTAAAACACGCACATTTTTTTACTTGCGTCGTAAAGCAATTGTATTTTTTCATTTGCTAAACAGCCAGATAATACAACAAATTGCCAACCTTAAACACCCAGTCGTTCACAAAAATTGAAGGCAGTATAGTACTATAGTGATAGAGCAAGTGCAGAATCACTGAACCGGAATTGGTAGCTTGAAAGCATTTATCGCGGGGCCCGTGGCAATAATATGTAGCTAAATTTCGATTTAAAGCTTTCGTGACTACAGGGATTCATCTTCTTGATTCTTTCGGTAAAGTCACGTAGAAGGGAAACAATTCTCACGACGTTTCGGCCACAACGCAAGCAGCCGTCCTGCTTTCGTTGTGGCCGAAACGTCGTGAGAATTATTTTATTATGTTTTATTTTTATTATTTTATTATTTCCCTTCTACGTGACTTTACCGAAAGAACCAATAATATGTAGCTACTTTTGCTACCGGGGTCATCCCCTAATCACGCTGCTTTACTCAGCTACGACTGCGTAAGGGGTGCGCGACCAGGCCGCAACGCGTCTAGCGACGCGTCTCCTGTTGTGTCGGCATTGATGTCCGACGTTTCGGTTCCCGAAGAAGCTCCCAGCGCGCGAAGAGAAACGTCGGACGTGTTGGCCAACAACGCGCGCTACGACCCGACAACGAATGCGAAGCACAACTGCAATTGTTCGTGCATCCAAGCACATTGAAACACGTGGATGGTTTCAAACTACATCATGGGACCTCCTTTGCCGGTGTCAAAACATGATAATAGCTTTTACCCCTTTTTGCTGAAATTATCAGAGTGTGTTTTTGTTTGCATTCTGACCACAAGTATTGTGGTTAATGCAGACATGATTCCTCGTAAAAAGGTTTCAGTTTTGTTTCCAGAAAAAGGGGAAACAATATTATCACGGTTTCAAACTATATTCGAAGCTTTCGTGACTGTAGGAATTAATCTTTGGCTCTTTCGGTAAAGTCTCGTAGAGAATAAAATCAAATAAGAATAGAATACGACGTTTCGGTTGCAACACAAGCAGCCATCGTCAGGTAAGAATGAAAGAAAAAATAGACACGGAAACAACATAGGCAGACACACATGCAGAGACACACCGAGCGAGACACACACCAAGACAAACACCTGTGTGTCTATATTCTTGGTTCTTTCGGTCACCTAGAAGGGAAATAATAAAATAATATTAATATAAAACAATACAAATTCTCACGACGTTTCGACTGCAACACAAGCAATCATCATCAGGTGTGGTGTTTTTTTTCTTCTAACGTCAAATTTTTTTCAAATTTTCTTGCTGTGGATTTCACACCTGATGATGATTGCTTGTGTTGCAGTCGAAACGTCGAGAGAATTTTTATTGTTTTATATTTATATTATTTTATTATTTCCCTTCTACGTGACTTTACCGAAAGAACCAAGAATATGAATCCCTGCAGTCACGAAAGCTTTCAATCAAAAAAACCTGTGTGTCTGCCTATATTGTTTTCGTGTCTGTGTTTTTATCATTCATTCTTTCCTGACGATGGCTGCTTGCATGGTTTCAGTCAAACGTATTGGCTTTTCCGGACAAACATTACCAGATGCATTTTTTTTCTCTCATATATACATGTGTGTGTGTGTTAAACAAACAAACTCTGAACCGGTTTCCACCTTGTGGGTCTCAACATGAACGGCTCCCCGCCTGAATTCGCACGCTGCATGGCTGCTACACAAGTCCGCCAGTAGATGGCAGGTGTCCACTGCTCAAGCCCGTCGCAAATTCCTCGCCATCACAGTAGCAGCAGCATCAGCAGCAGCAGAAAGACATTCTCTCTGGCGTGTTGTTTTCCGCTGCGAGGAGTTTGCTCACGAAGCAACATTTGTACGACTCGCAACGTAGATCTGGCGGTGATCGCGGCTGCGTCCCAGAGCTGTCAACCCATAACGGTTCACCCCGTATTCTTATCCGGGGAAATTTAGTTCAGATCCATGCGGCGTATACACGGGCAAAAAAACATTGCTTTTCCTATGTGTTTGTGTTTCTCCCTTGTGATGGGACTTTGTAGGATTAACGTTGAGATGTATAAGGGCCACGGGGTGACCACTAAGGCCTGAGTTGGTCTGTGGTAGGGTCGGAGGGCACTGGTAAGGAGTTGTTGAGAGGTGTGGGCGTTGTCTCGTCCTGAAACGCTTGCGTTGTGCGTCGCTAGTTGGTTATCAAACGGGAGCTTCGTGAAAATCATCGCCGCACGTGGCGTGCGGACTGCAGCACTGCTGGGAGGTAGCAGTGAGGGTTGGGGTGTGGGTGGGGGGGATCACCACGCAAATATCGTGAAAATCCAAGTGCCTGCCATACCGTGGCGTGCCAGGGGAAGGCAGTACGGCAAGTGGAATAATCGCCATCTGTTTCCATCGCTACGGGGATAGAGTGTTGTCCCCTTGCGCGCGTGTGGTTTTTTTTCCCAGGTCGCTCCGGTTTCCTTGCACGAGTGTATTAAAGATCGCATTAATTGGCTTAAAATATATTTACAATTTAAACACAATTCAGGACCCAACTCAAGAGTTCTACGACTCGGCGTGGCTTTCCTGGATACATAAATACGTTGTCGTCAAGAATACTGCCTTAAAAAGAAAAGGTTTATCGTAGACAAAAGATACAATATGCGACGTTTCGGGAAATGACCCTTCTTCATAGCACATTGAGAAGCCAAGTGTCATCGACGAATGTGTTGAGTTTGATATTGTGATTATTATTATTATTTGTGCTGGTATACTCCTGGTAATAGTGTTACACAATAATGTAGCCATGCTACAGGGTACTATGGTTACAACAATCCAATAAGCGCGTGCAATGTCATTCAAGGTGCTCCTTTATTTTGTTTAACTAGGTAGGAAGTCGACGGACCAGGAGATGAGTCGGTCTCGTTCGCAAGAGCCACCTGGGTTGCCAAAACGACAAACTTAATATCAAATAAAATAACGTTACATAAAATGAGGAAAACAGAAGTCAGCACAAAACGAACCGTGCCACACATGGGACATTGAAAACACTGCAGCCTACCCCGAGACTGCTCCGAGCACAATTACAAATTAAGTTACAGAAACACCAAACTGATCGTAAAGTAACCGTTGTCCTAAACGTGCAGAACAAGCCAGGGCAAATGTCAAGCGCACTTGCCCAGCACACAACCATAAACCACTCAGTGTTATCGTTCACATGATGGGTGACGACTACCGGTTATTAAATATTCACGTTAGCTACGAGTTAAGGTTTTTTGTTGTTGTTGTTATTATCATCATCACGGCTGTAGAGCAAAATCCAAAAGGCCCCACAACACCAAGGGGCCATCAACAAACAGCATTCGTGCAGGGGTAGTCGAGCATAAAGTACAGGAAGACGTTGGTTGAATTGAGCACGCGTTGAAGGTTGTACGGACTCGGGAAAAGGTTTAGGCAACGGTGTTTGTCAAGGGAGTTGTTTGACCATACTTCACCACGCCGGTCAGTGCGAGTTGGTGAAGGGTGGTAAGTTCCACAGTCGGTTATCACTTGCAACCGATGTCAGCCGTAATCTGGAATCGAACTCGGTTCGCCGGGGTTCAGAAGCGCAGTGCGCCAACCATTGCACCACCGCTCCACCACCTCGGTTCCACATCACTGTCGCGAATTGTCAGCAGCAATACGGCACAACAGGCAACAGCCAAACATCTGAATTCGGTGCACCATGTCGGATAGACTCAGCGTGCACGTGACTGCGTGTACATATTGCACGCAGTCGACTTGTAAATTCATCATCGTCGTCGTCAGCAGCCATGGTCGATCCGCTGTTGGATGGAGGCCTCCCCACGCCGTCTCCATCTGTCACGATCCGCGAAGCGTATCCATCGCTCCGTCTCCGCGGTGGTCGACTACTACCCCTTGGACGCGATCTCTACGTTTGGCGGCGTCATATTTCTGTCGCCTTCCACCTCCGTGGGCCACAGTCACCGTCTCGACCCAACAAATACCGAGAGGAGGACAGCAGCCGGAGACATACGCCAACGACGACGGCTCCTGCCCCCGTCGTCTGGCTGAGACCACCTGAATGGGAATTTGTCGCTGTTGCATCTGCACCATCAGCAGCCGTGCGAAAGAAGAAGATGATGTAGCTCGTTTCGTCATAGCGATGTTTCGTGCCCAAGCCCGACATGCCAGTCTATGCCACGTACACTAAAACGTGCATATAATTAGAATAATTCCCTATTGGTTAGACTAAATTATTATTTTCAATCACAAAAAACACATATTTCCAATATACCTGAATGTCAAGTCAAGTTATGCATTTGAATTGCATTCTCTTGTTAGAATATCTCGCCTATGCGTATGTACACATTGTGTAGGATGTACACATTGTGTCGGCTATACACGGGAATAATTTAATACGCGATGTCTGTGTGTTAGCTGTGTGTGCGTGTGTGTGTGCGTGTGTGTGCGTGTGTGTGCGTGTATGTGTGCGTGTATGTGTGCGTGTATGTGTGCGCGTGTGTGTGCGTGTGTGTGTGCGTGTGTGTGCGTGTGTGTGTGCGTATGTGTGCGTGTATGTGTGCGCGTGTGTGTGTGGTAGTGTAGTGGTTAGCGCGCCGCGCTACGAACCTGGCAACCCGGGTTCGATTCCCGCTCACGGCCAACACCAGTGACGATTATCTAAACCAGTTCTGAGCCTCCCCTAGGCCGACTCAGCCTCAAATGAGTACCTGGTGCAGTGTGTAACCATCGCCACTGGGGAGACAAAGGCGGCCGGGCGTGGTGCTGGCCCACCCACCCCCTCGCGTACCGTGCCGGCCTTCATAGGTGCTCGCTAACAGCACTTGCTCCAACAGTCTGTTCAGGCTATCCGGGGGGTCTTTGTCTTTTTATATATATATAAATAAACACGCATGCTCACCGAAGCGTGTGCAGACGCATGCATGCCTTCGGTTAGGATACTTTCGCGCTGTTAATCTTGACATTGGCCGTGCCACATTATCGCATATGCATGTATCGTGCATTGCGGCTACAGACAGATGCCTGCCTGCCTGCCATTAGGTCTGCACACAGATTGTAACCTACAGACGTTAAATAATCCGAAGAGTAAGCACGCACGCACACACACACGAACGCGCGCACAAAGACAAAGGTCCCCCCGATAGCCTCCACATGCTGTTGGCAAGTGCAACGCGCGGCCGCCTTTGTCTCCCTAATTGTATTTTTACACATCGCACCGGCTACTTTTGTTTTAAAATAGAGCTACTCCACTTCGGAGAGCTCCACGGATTCGTATTTTAGTCCCCGAAGTTGACCGCGAGCGGGAATCCAACTCGGCTTAGCCCCGCTGCAGCAAGCAACCGCAGACGCACGGGCGCAGGGGGGTCCACACACGACCCCTCGCCACGTCGAGCGAGAAATGTATCGGCGCAGCTCTCTGTCTTTGCTCAGCTGTGCGACAAAGACGGATTTGGCACTCATGCGCTAAATGTAATGTTTATCTCATAGAAACAGATTTCACGGGTGAGAGGCGGATGCCGCACGGGGGTAGAGCGTGTCATAATCGGGATACTTTGCTATCTAAAAATACGTTGTGTGCATTGCATATTACCACGCACACATGAGCATATGCGTCGGGTGCGAATGGCAACCACACCGCGTATGCATCTGCTGCTGCTGCTGCGTAATGCCGTAGGTCGCAGGCGCGCGTACGGGCAGGCATGTCGCGACAATTCGTTCGAGCGTTGACATTTATTTACACGCGCATGTACGCCGGCGTGTTACTGATGCTGCATGCACGGCTATGAATTCCTCGATTGTTCATTCGGTTTGATTACAGGCTGCGTCCTCCTCCTCCTCCTCCCCGGGGCCTCGCGTGCACCTGATTAACCATTCGAGCGAAAGGCGAAGCGACTGCTTCCCTACAATAATGTCCGCGGCAAAGTGTGACACTTTTTGAGATTTACGACAGCATGCATCTTGCATGGCTTGATTACCAGCCGCGCACGGCAAACGCTGAGCTTCATCACGCGAGTCTGCTGGGGGGGTGTGGGGGGGGTTATGATGGGGGGAGAGTCAGGGGGTGGAGGGTGGGGAGTATGATGGGGGGAGCGTCGTGGGGGGGGGGTGGGGGGGGGTTATGATGGGGGGAGTGTCGTGGGGGGTGGGGGGGGGGCTCCGGATTTATTGTGGTCACGCGCCAGGTCGGAGGCGGAGTTCGGAGAAAAGCGAAGCGTTTGCGAAAATCATAAAAACTTTGACAACAGCGGGGAGAGAGAGGGGGGGGGGTAGGGTGCGGGGCTTCGGGGGTGCAGGGGTGGTGGGGAGAGAAAAGCAAAATATCAACGATTTGCAAAGCGAGCGGTGTTTTTTTCTCTCCGGTGGTGATTTGTCGCTTTTGAACGGCGCGCGTGTCCTGTGATCCAGCACTGTGGAGGAGGAGGAAGCAGCGAGGGTGTTGGTGGATGATGACCGCACCAAATGTCGTGAGACTGCCTCCATGTGCGCGTCGAGGAAGTGCCGTGCCCCTGGTTCACCGGGAGGAGGCAGTGACAGCAGGTGGACTCATCGCCATCTGTTTCCGTCTGTACGGGGATAGAGCGTTGCTCCCTCGCACGCGTGGGTTGTCTCCGGGTGCTCCGGGTTTCATCCCACGTGTATAACAAACGCTCATTAACTGGATAAAAACAAATCTGGAATAAACAAAACCCCAATGCAGCAGGTCTGCACGACAGCCCTGTAGTATGACCCTGATAATAAAAACACACACAAATGAATGGGTGGAGGCGAGGGCTATTGAAACTCAGTGAGAGGGACGAGAGGAAAAGTTAACCACGCGTTACATGCTCCCTTCGTCTCCCTCATGCATGCAGCTCTCGCTCTCAGCCCTTGTGTGTGGCGAGGTAAAGGCTACGTCGGCACATCGCTTAATTGCACCCTCGCTGCTTTTTTTTGTCACTCGACTTACACGACTTTTCGAACAATCTCGATCATCATTCTCCACTTGCTTGTTGTGGAACTCCGCGAAGACTGAGCTTCAGCCCTCGTGCGCGCTGCTCTGTGATTAACGGCTCACGACGTCTCGTGCTGTTGAACGGAAAGCGGGCACACTGAAATATGCCACATTTGTGTGGGCGTCTTTTGGGCCATTTGTATAGAAGAAACATGTTGGAGGGTGTTCCTGGGTGGCTGTGCTGCTGGACACTGAAGACGTTGAGCCACCACAGCGCCAATCGTGTGTGTGACAGAGAGAGAGAGATGGGGGTGAAACCCTGCATACTCTTTGGGAAAAAATATCATTGCGGTATTGCGTCTTGGTGAAAATTGAAAGCCTCACACTTGTGTCCGCTATTCGTATACACCAGCTGTGGAATTTAAATGCCTCGTCCCGTAATCCCCGTGGCGCAGTCTAATAGTTGGCTCATAGTTTGAGAAAGGATAGAATCGTTTCAACGCGTCCGTGTTTTAGTTTCTGACTATAGAATGGATGGCGGTAGAAATGCGTCGTGGTTTTGTGTGTGTTTGTGCGAGCGAGCCAGTCGACTCGAACGGAGGAGCCCTCTATGGAGGAGGTTCGTGAAGGACGCCGCCACTGGGCAATTGGAACGGCAGTCGCCCTCCAACAACAACAACGGAGCGAAAGAGGAGCGGCACTCACAACAGCGAGCGGAGCGATAAAACGCAGGAAGTTAGCGTCGTGCAGAGCACGGGTGGCGCATCTGACGATCTTCCCATTGAGTCAACCCGTAACAACCCGGATTTGTCCCGTGACCTCCTGTCAGGGAGCCTCCTCGACACTTCATGTGGCCTCGACGCGAACCTAGCCTGGCACAAGCGCCGTGGTTGACGTCGCCGCCTCGGTGACAAACGGCGTTTGTTGAGAGTTGTCTCGCGGTGACACGGCGCATCGCCAAACGGTGCGCTCGCAAGGGGACACGTCGCGCTACGAAGCCCCCACAGCCAATGACGGCTACGTCCTCTGCTGGACGTGGAACCCTCCTCTCCGACAGGCGAGTCGCGGAAAACTCCCCGCGAATATAAAGGCGACGCGTCGCCAGGCGAAGGTGAAAGGGTGACAGGGAGTGCACTTTACGCGGCGATGTGCTTTAAATCGCGAGCATAAATAACGCGGCTGCGTTACGACGTTGCCATTGCTCACTCACGCTTGATGTCGCGAACGTCAACTGCACATCAGCAAACTTCTGCGAATAATATCCCCGCACGGATACCTGTACGCATTGGCCGGACGCTCTCGACCAAGTACGCGTTGTGTGCATTTAGCGGGAGCATTCGTTTTAAACTTCCACACAACACAGACACACAGAGCTATGGACTGCTGTGAAGTTACGACCGCTAACTTTACGCCGCATTGATTGAGGTAGGGGTGTGTGTGTGTGTGTGTGTGCGTGCGTGTGTCCATAGGGAGACAAAGGCGGTCGGGCGTGGTGTTGGCCACCCACCCCCTCGTGTACCGTTCCGGCCTTCATAGGTGCTCGCTAACAGCACTTGCCCCTACAGTCTGTTAAGGCTATGCGGGGGATATTTATCTTTGTGTCCATACGTGCTCGCTAACAGCACTTGCCCCAACAGTCTGTTCAGGCTATACAGGAGATCTTTGTAAAATTACGAGTCAGTCAATATATGAATCATCATGATCGTCAATTAAACAATCCGATGCTGGAAGATTAAGATATCCAAGCAGTGGCTATCTCACAAGATTGTGCGATATGACAATCCACCAAGAAGAACAACCTACAGGCCAGATGATTTTGTTTTCCACTACATCCATGTTTTATTTAGTTTTAATAACCAAAACATTGGTTAATAATCACTGCGTAGAAAACAATAGTCTATAAAGGGTCATATTTGAAGTATTTTTAATTATTATTTATTATTAGCCTATATATAGTAATGATTTACAATAACTATCGTGGGCTTGCTACCTTGGTGGTGAGGGTGGGGAGCCATGCACGCGGTTTACGACAACGACGATAGAATCGTGGACGGCCACCACGTGTGTGTTTGGCTGGGTTCGGGGTTGTTAAAATCGTTACGATTCGAGCGCGTCTTCCAGCAATGGCTCGTCTCAATGGCGAGCTGCTCACGAACACGTGATTTCTGAAAGCGCATGGAAATGTATCTGTGCTCGCATACCGAGACACACACACACTCACACTTGTGCTTTCCAATCAGTCCCAAATTAAAGATACGTACGTATGTACACCACCCCAAAAATACGCTGTCATGTCGCCCGCACAAAGCAGCGTATTTATTATGACATCGCCAAATGGTCCAAATGCTGTTCCGGGAACTGCAGTATTTTAGACAGCCACAGCTATTTCACTTTGTGTTGACAACCCGATGTTATTTGCAATGTACCCCACATTTTGACATTCATAAACGTCTTCTTGGTTTTTTCGGTAAAGTCACGTAGAAGGGAAATAATAAAATAATAAAAATAAAACATAATAAAATAATTCTCACGACGTTTCGGCCACAACGCAAGCAGCCGTACTGTCGGGAAGACAGCGTCTGAATGGACACCACCAGCCTTGGCAGCGTATATTTCAACTGGGTTGGAGGGGGGAAGGGGCGCCTTGACAAAGGAATTTGCATATCAAGAGAGAAGATGAATCCCTGCAGTCACGAAAGCTTTAAATCGAAATCATAAACGTGCTAATGGGATTATAGGGCACATGAGATCGAAGGTCATCTTCTGACCCCCTAACATCATTGTGTCTAAATCCGCGGTTGCAATGGATCTTAGTGGTAGTGCCTCACGCCGCTAAACCCTATTGCAAGCCAGCCGAATGTATGTGTGTATGTTGACACATTCTTTCGCACCGTACGTAGCCAACCGTGTTGATCGGAGCCCCAAGAAGCAGCGTTGCGTCAAAAACATCGAGTGAGAAATCAAGCCGTGCGATGCAAGCGTACACTTCATCGAGAACCAAATTGCACAGAGCACGCCGCTCGCTAGCTCAACGTCCTTTGGTCAAGGTTGAAAGTGAAGCGTGTGTCTGACCGAGTTCATCCTCACACACACACTCACACACACTCACACACACACACTACGGCACGACGCTTCATCTGTCCCCAGTACCCCGCACAAGCTCAGCGAACATTCCTGGGATGGCATTCGTGGCATCCCAGAACTATTGGCTCGACAGAATAGACTTAACGGAGTTCGCCTCCTACCCTTAATTGGATGGCATTAAGTAATGTCACGTGACGGCAAACGGCAAATGAGGGAATCATCCTTCAAGTGATGCACAATACGGTCCCAAAATGTTGCCAAGTTTCAGCCATCTGTCGTGATTTTCCGTGCCAGGATTAAAGAGCGCGTGGCTATAAATGCCCTCCGCCGAGGTTCTATAAAGCGGCGGAGACGCACTGCCGCTCGTTCGAGTGAACGCGACCCACGGACACACACGCGCACACACCTTGTGCAAACAGATTTGTCCAACAGCATTAAATGAAATGTCTCCTGTATTACAATGTCGCCCCCCCCCCCACGCCATCTATCAAATACATGCTCGCACGAACGCACAACAAATACAATCACAATTCACGCCATCCTCTTAAAAGTGCGGATTTTTTTTTAACAGCCAAAAATCTATTAATAAATAAAGCTCAACATATTCTCAATGCGCCGAGTTCGGATGTCCTTGTCCATGGTGCTGAATTACGATGAAGATTAGACTCATCGCCAGCATCAGCTGTCAATCGCACAGAACAGCATCAGACTAACAAAAGCGTGCGGTTCTTTTTCTTCTTGAAAGCATATGGGGAACATTGATTTGAAGCTTTCGTGACTGCAGGAATCCATACTCTTTGGCTATTTCGGTAAAGTCACGTAGGTAGAAAAATAAAATGAAATAAATCACGACGTGCATGCTTTCCCACCTGATGACGGACGCTTGTGTTGCGCCCGAAACGTCGTGATTTTATTTATTTTTATACCTACGTGACTTTACCGAAAGAAACAAAGAGTACATATGGGGGACATTGCAACTGCGCGAACATCCGCCAGAGGCACTACTGCTGCACGCAAGTGATGGTGGTGGTGGTACAACAACAGCTTTTGCAAGAAGCGAGCCTCGCAGACGAAACGTGTTTTATTCATTTATTCGTTATATACTTTCGAAACACCGTTGTACATCAACACTAGGTCACACGCGTATATTAGTGCAGTGGAGGACTCGGAGAGCAAGTAGTCAAGCTAGTACGGGGAGGGTTGTTCACGTATTGCGAATTCAGTTTTGCTCAACTTTGGCCATGAGAAGCGCACGCGTGGTCTGCAAAGTCAAATTGCGATGCGTCGCCGATTGAACAAAAGCGTTCCTGTGTGTGGCTGTGCTTTGTGTTCATTGTGTAGGCGTGCGTCGGCCTAACACCAGTGACGTTCACCCGAACCGGTCCTTGGCACCGCCGTAGGTCGACTCAGCATCAAAATGAGTACCTTGTGCGGTGTGCAGTAAACATCGCCGTGAAGGAGACAAAGGCGGTCGGCCGCGATGTTGGCCACCCAACCCCCTTCCCCCCCACCTCGTGTGCCGTGCCGGCCTTCATAGGTGCCCGCTAACAGCACTTACCCTAAACGCCTAAGGCTATACGGGGGGTCTTTGTCTTTGTAGGCGTGCGTAGCGAGCCGGTGGCTTAAGCGGATGTCGGCACTGATGCTACTGACCCGGCGAACTCGCAGTTCGATTCCCGGCCACGGCTAACATGAGTGCCACGTGACATCGGAACTGGTCCTACGCCTAGGTCGACTCGGCCATCAGTGAGCTCTCGTGCGGTGTACGAACAACAGCACCACACAGGGCGAAAGCCACACCCTGCCCCGCGTGCAGGACTTAATCTGTGCTCGCTGACATGTACGTACGCTGAACTTCTTTCGCACCGTACGTAGCCAACCGGCGGTGCGGGAGTAGGACAACAAACGAAACGGAACGTCACCCTTCCTCGGAAGCTCGGCGCAGTCTACGCGGGCGTTGAGAGGTCTTTGCGTAAATCGTGTTAAGGGGCCGTCCATAAATGACGTCACGCACCTAGGAGTGGGGGGGGGGGGGGGGTCAGACATTTGTGACGATGTGTGACGAAGGGGGGGGGGGGTTGAGAAATGTGACGATACGTTAAAATGCGCAACTTTAAATAAATATAGAATTGTTATAACACCAATTGTTATACTACAACATCAGAGTGCAGCGCCACATTAAATACGCACTACAATGACAATAGTTTAAAGCGATTTGAAGCATGTTTTATTTTAAAAATGGAAATATGGTTTTGGGGGGAAAGGGCAGAGCTTTGTGACGTCATATTCGGGGGGGGGAGGGGGAGTCTGACTTTTTGTGACGCCGTGTGACGAGGGGGGGGGGTCAAAAATCGTCCAAAAACGCGTGACGTCATTTATGGACGGCCCCTAAAAACAGACTCGCCTTCAGTTCGCCGGGGTTGTCACTTGTCAGCGTGCGACCACTTCCCTTTGGTCGTGCAATGTACTCGACTTAAACGTCTGTGGCAACCGAGACTGTAAGACGTTGCACGACACAACGTTAACAAAAAAGAAACACACAAATCGAAATAAATGTTGACGTATCTCTCGTGGGAACGGGGAAGCGCTACGTGTAACCGAGTCTTGGACCTGTCCCACCACTTTTTCTTTCTCACGTCCCACGCCAGACAGATGTGGTGTGCTGATTGTTGCTGCTCGTTGGACAGCGGCAGGCAGAGGGGGTGGGGTGGGTGGGGTGGGTGGGTGGGGTGGGGGAGAGACACGTGCCCATCGTTTTCGAATTGAGAATTAATTGGTGACAGCCCCAATTCTACATCGTCACGTGTAGGCGACACGTGGGTGTCACCCGTCTACCCACACAGTCAGTGGCGTAGCTATCGAGTGTGTGCAGGCGGTGCAACTGCCCCTGCACCGGGGCCTAAGGGACGGATGGGGGGGGGGGCCCAGGGGGAGGGAAGGGGGGAGGCTCCCATTTAATCCCCTGTACCTCCCCCCAGCGCCGGATGAAGCTAGTGCGGGACCTGTAGCTCATGTTATAAAGGGGCCCTAAATAAAAAAAAACACAAATATGACAACACAAATGTTTAACTTGCATAGTAAAGTAATTGTAATGTTTCATTTGTTATACAGCCGGATAATACGACAAATCGCGAACCTTAAACACCCAGTCGTTCATAAAGGTTGAAGGCGGTATAGGACTATAGTAATAGAGCAAGTGCAGAATCACTGAACCGGAATTGATAGCTTGAAAGCATTTAGCGCGGGGACCTTTCAAAGTGCGGGGCCCGTAGCTACTAAATATGTAGCTACAACACGTGTAGTAGCTACAACACGTGTAGTAGCTACAACACGTGTAGTAGCTACACGTGTAGTAGCTATAACACGTGTAGTAGCTATAACACGTGTAGTAGCTACACGTGTAGTAGCTACAACACGTGTAGTAGCTACAACACGTGTAGTAGTTACAACACGTGTAGTAGCTACAACACGTGTTGTAGCTACTACACATGCAGCTACAACACGTGTAGTAGCTACTACACGTGTAGTAGTTACAACACGTGTTGTAGCTACTACACGTGTAGTAGCTACTACACGTGTAGTAGCTACTACACATGCAGCTACAACACGTGTAGTAGCTACAACACGTGTAGTAGCTACAACACGTGTAATAGCTACTTTTGCTACCAGGATAACCGGCACTCCCCCTCCCCCACCGCTATGGCAAAGACGCTGTGCCCACTGCTGACGGAGAGCTAATTCTATTCCCCTTCAAATGCCGTCCGTGTCATTCTTGATGCGTCTTAATTACGCGTTTATAGTCAACAAAATAATTGTGATACTGCGTGGGCCGCTGTGGTTTGTGGTTGTGCATAAAGCACAAATCACAAAACTCACATTTGTCAGTGACACTGGCCCGTTTTACATCTTTATCCGTTCACGGTGGTATTATTGACGAGTGTGTTGAGTCTTTGTTAATTATACCGATCATTACGAGGGGCTTGGAGGCGGTGGTGGGGGGGTAACAACGTGGTGGTGTTACACCAGATGATTGCGATGTCCATGGTAATGTGTGCAATGTGTGTTTCTGTCATTCAACGTGCACGGGATATCGGCGGCGACTTGGTAATGACATTAACACCAACGTGACCTCCTGTGGCCAACTCGCGTCATAATGATCAATCGCTTAATTATTTACGCAATTGACTAATCACGCTTAATTGACTTCAAGTGCGTGGAGTGAGTACGTGTCCTTTGAAATCGCCATTTAATGTACCCCACGATCGTTTAGGTTTCATTTTAAATTGAGCGCACGTCCATTGCCACGTGACCGCCGCATTTCAATCTCCACGTCGCGCGTTTACAATTGGCAACGACTCTGCCTTTTAAAAATAACAATAACAACAACAACAAAAAGTGCTTCAACATCTGTGCCTCTATAACAACCTTTGACGTTGTTGTGTTAATCGCTCTACCGTCCCTTGTGAACGTTGACGTCTCTATCGCCGTGTCTCTCTCGAACGCGTGTCGCTAGCAGGGTACGAAATTGTAACGGCGTTGACCTTTCCACGTGTCTTGTCATACAAACCCGCGATATACGAAGGGAGGTCAAAACCCTTCGAGATCCGAATCTTATCGACGTACCCCCCCAACGCAGTTTACGGCATCACGTTCAGAATCACCACCGACAAACGCGATGAGCTGCGACGCTGATGACCCGAGTTAGATTTCTGCTCGTGGGCTCGCCATCCACGGGGAGTCATATTAAGTCGATCAGACCTCCTCCCTCTCCACACCTTCACCAACCCGCACTGACCAGCGTGGTGAAGTATGGTCAAAGGAACCGCCCCGAGCGACACGGCGCAGCGAAGACCTTCATCTAGCTTTGGATTGACAAAGGGCTGTGAATTATTACCAATTACGGTTCGGAGTAATTAAAATAGACTAGTATGAAATACACCTAACGCACTGTCACGTGTACAGCGTTACATGGGCGGGGTCCTTATTCTCATATCGCGTTTAAGTGGCATCAGCGACGCGGTTGGATGGACACAAAATCCATACTAGCCCCTCGGAGGAGGAGCCTTAAGCGGGCCGCATTTGCCGACTTGACATTTCTGCACGGACGTGCGTGCGTGCGTGTGTTCTGAACTTCTTTCGCGCCGTACGTTGACCAAGCGTGCTACTCGGCAGACAAGTCGACGTAACTGGTGATCGACTCGTCGCCGAGACGGCTATGGGATGCTGCTCGCGCGACAGGGCCCAGTGTCTCGTAACGCGGAACGTTTTGAACCCCGTCTCGTGTACTGTATATATAAATACCTCTCTAAAGGCGCAACATGCGCGCTCTATATACCGTATATACACTGTGTTTCATATATACGTTTATACCATATACAGTATATACATGATCTCTGCTTAGCCTGGCCCAAGCGCAGAGTCTTGCAAAATCCAGTCATCGCGACAGAAACACGGTCCGCATTTTCAACGTTTCAGCAATTTTCTCCGTGCAGATACAAATCACGGTGTTACACGCCGCACGCGCCCGATGATTGCTAAACACGTAACATGACGTGACGCTGGAAGGGGCCGATTCAAATTTCGGGTGCGTCGCGTGGGGCACGCCAGATCTGTACTCGAGTTCCACACGTACACAGACGTTGCTTCATTTCAGTCGGAGCTGTCCGGGGCTGATCTCCTGAAAATACCCCCTCCCCAAACCCGCGCGCTGTAGAGAGGGGGGGGGGTGGTGGGAGTGCCGTGGGGGGAGATCCGTAACCTCGGGGGTGTTCCGAGAATGTCTCATGAAATATCGAGGCCTGCGTCGCACACACGATCTCTACGATTTCATCGGCGCTTAAATCACACGTGACCTGCGCGGACGATGACGAGGGACAGACACCGCTCCGTGTCGCCTGTAACACAGACTGTTGGGGGACAAGCGCTGTTTGCGAGCACCTATCAAGGCCGGCAGGGCAACACGGGATGGTGTGTGGCCAACGTCACGCCCGTGCCCACGCCTTTGTCTTCCAGACGTAACCCGCACACACACACCACGAATAACTATGAATTACACTCGGCGCTCTCTTCGTCACGCGGGACTTGTTTTGCAATCACCAGCCGCGTGCAGCGCGCAACGGAGACGATTTGGTAACAACAACAACGTTGAAAATTGCACGTCCGTGGTGGGGGTGGGGTGGTGGTGGGTGTGGGGTGGGTGAATTGGGTTCAGTTAAACCCCGGTCGTAGGAGCAACAAAGCCAGCGAAAGCCGGGGGGGGCCTTTAATTGTGCGAGGTCATGTGTCTGGAGAGGTGGTGACGCTCTCGGAACGTCTCGTTGCAGATGGGGCACTTGAGCTTGTCCTCGCGGCGCCGCTTGAGCACCGGCTCCTCCGCGTACTCCTTCTTGTGGTGCGAGCGCATGTGGTACACCAAGTCGGAGGTCATCCGAAACGACGTGTTGCACTTGGCGCACCAGTTCTGCGCGGGCAGCCCCAACGGCGTGAGCGTCGGGGGCAGCAGGGGCAGCGCTCCGGGCAGCTGCACTGGGATCGCGGTCGCCTTGGGCCAGAAGGCGGGTGCGAGTAGGAACGGGGTCTGCTGCTGCTGATGGTGCTGCTGATGGTGGTGATGATGATGGTGCGGCGTGTGGTGCTGCTGCTGCTGCTGGTGATGCTTGTACGCGTTCTGCAAGGCCGCCTCCTCCGTGATCTCGAGGCCGTGCTGCTTCGAGCCCTGCATGGAGGGAGGCAGCATGGAGGCGGAGAGCTGCGCGAATGGCCGCACGGGCTGCGAGAAGGCGCTCTTGCGCTCCGCGCCGCCGAGCGGCGACTTGAGCAGCGACGTGAAGGCGGCCGCGGCGTTGATGGCCACCTCGGCGCGCGTCTCGGACAGAGTCTTGGCACCGCCGCACAGCTCCGCGGAGGCGCTCCGGCTCCTGAGCGCCGCGGCGAACGCCTCGCACGCCTCGTCCTCGGCGCGCTCCTTGCCCGCCTTGCGCACCACCTCTGTGAACGCGCTGCGCTTCGAGCCGTGCTGCTGCTGCTGCTGCAGCGCGTCCGTCGCGTAGCACGGCCTCCTCGGCGCCTCCCGCACCCTCGTCGACGTCATCCGAGGAGCGCTCGCGGTCGTCCTTCACCACTCGCTCGTCGCGGGTAGCCCCGTCGCAGCCCGCCGATGTTGGTGGTGGTGGTGGCGTCGCGGTGCTCGTCGAGAGCGCCCGCGACGGGCACCGACGCGGCCTTGCTCACGAGCGCACAGTCGCCCTTGGCCGCAGCCGCTGGCGGGGAGTCACCCGAGGCGGGCAGCGGTTTAGCGCTCGCCCCGCGCCCTCTTGGCGGGCGTCCTTTCGTCCGCGTCGCTCGACGGGCCGCCGCGCCTTCTCCATGTCGTGCGCCAGGCTGTGGAAGTTGGTGACGCGCTTTCCGCTCTCCAGGAAGAGGCCGGCTGCGGCTGCGGCAGCCGCGGCGGCCGCCCGCTTGCCCTCGAGCAGGTGCTGGTGAAGGAGGGCCGCCGGGGACAGCACGGCGCCACCACCGCCGCCAACCCCGTGGTGGTGGTGGTGCGCGGGGCCGCCCCCCGGGAAGGCGAGGATGCGCAGGTTCTCGTGCAGGATCGAGAAGTCGCGCCGCTTCTGGCACAGGAAGCGCAAGTGCGCCGCGTAGGGGAACTCGAAGTGGAACGCCTGCTGGCACTCGCCACAGCGCAGCAGCGGGGACGATGGGGAGACGCCTCCTGCGAACGGCGACCGCGCGCGCGCCTCGTCAATGGGAGTGTCGCGAACGGCGACCGCGCGCGTGCTCATCAATGGGAGTGTCGCGAACGGCGACCGCGCGCGTGCGTGCTCGTCAATGGGAGTGTCGCGAACGGCGACCGCGCGCGTGCTCGTCAAAGGGAGTGTCGCGAACGCGCGCGCGCTCGTCAATGGAGTGTCGCGACCGCGCGCGCGCGCGCTCGTCAATGGGAGTGTCGCGACCGCGCGCGCGCGCTCGTCAATGGGAGTGTCGCGAACGGCGACAGCGCGCGCGCGCGCTCGTCAATGGGAGTGTCGCGAACGCGCGCGCGCTCGTCATTGGAAGTGTCGCGACCGCGCGCGTGCTCGTCAATGAGAGTGTCGCGAACGGCGACAGCGCGCGCGTGCTCGTCAATGGGAGTGTCGCGAAAGCGCGCGGGGTCCGTGTGTGCTCGTGTGTCGGTAGGTCACGTGTGTGTAGGCGGTCACGCGGTCCGTGCCGTGGTTCAGCGCGCCGCGCTCACAACCCGGGGCGGACCCGATTTAGATTCGCGCTCACAGCCAAAAGGAATGTTCACGACTATTACCGGGACCCCCCCTGGATCGACTCGGCCCCAAACGAGTCGCGTATCCGCTGCGCTGTGTGAACAGCGTCACTGGAGGAACCGCCCCACGACCACCCATACTTTGTCGGCCTTCGTAGACGCTCGCTAACAGCACTTGCCTAGCTAGAGCGGGGGGAGGAGATGGGTGGCGTTCCTTCTTGAGTGGAACTGTGGAAGTCACAGCTGACGCAGTTGCGGGGCAACTCGGTCAACCCTTGACACCCGGAGGCCGTCCCGTGACCTCCCCGTAACGCAGCGAGCCTTCGATCCTTCACCGTGGCTTTAATGCGCACCTAGCCTGGCACAGGTGCTGTGGTGACGCCACTGCCAGCCAATTCAAAATCCTGTATTTTTTTTTTTGCCCATCAGAATCGTTATTTGTACTGGATGAATCCGATGAGCGATAAAGCTCTTTGTCGCAAATCTCCAGTAGGGGCAGGTCAGAAAGTTATCGGTCAATATCCGGTTGTTGGTGGTTTAGCGTCGTGCTGGCCTTACTAGGTGCTCGCTAACAGCACTTGCCCTGTCAGTCTGCAAAAGTCCACACAGGGTATCTTTGTCTTGGCGGTGTCTGTGTAACGCGTGTGTTGTGTGTCTACGTAGTAGCGTATGTTCATGTGTCCGCAGATAGTTTCTGTATACACGAATGTAATGTCTGTGTGTATTCACAGTATGTATGTGATGTGTGCATGCCTGTGTGATTGCACGTATGTGTCATGTGACGCGTGTTTTATGTTTGCATGCGTGTCGTGTTTGTCGTGTATATAATGGGCGTCTGTCTTGCGTTCTACGTATGTATGTGATGTTTGGATGCATATGTGCATGTTTGTCATGCCAGTATGTAATACATTTAATTGCTACTTTTTGCCACATTAGAATGCATGTGTAATGGCGACTTGGACAAAGTTGTAATTGTACGTGTTCATCTTAATTATAATGATCTCACCCCCCTCGTGTATCGACGTGCCCAAATCAAAACTGCAAACGTATGGCATCACTTTGTTCGTCAGAAGTTCATCACTAGAGTTAAGCATCCCCCCCCCACCCCCTTTGAATATGATCAATAAAGAGACGCCATATATACGTATGTATGTTGAACTTTTTTTCCGCACCGTACGTAGCCAACCGTGCTCATCGAAGAGTCCGGAGGAAGGACAACACAAACTAAACACAACAAGCAGATCTAAAGAAATTCGTTTTCAATCTACATGATTTAAAAGCGCATCGCTCCAGTTGGCCTCCGCATATCGGAACGAAGAACGTTCCAGACGGCCGCAGAAGCGCATCTGAAAACGCCGCCTCTGTTCGATGGCTCAGATTGGGGACAGGTTTTTTTCAGTCTTCAAATATTATGATGATGATGATGGTGATCCTGGATCCCACATAGACGCTATGCGTGAGTTTGAGCTCCATTGCTTTGTTCCTGAGTTGCTGAGAATGGCACGTGTATGTGTGAAACCGGCCGTAGTGCTGTATAATCCGCGTGAGTTGTGACGCACACTTCATGAAGTTCTACCATGTCACCGAGAAGCGTTTAACCGTGGATGGTGCGTATGTATGGTGAACTTCTTCTTGGTTCTTTCGGTAAAGTCACGTAGAAGGGAAGTAATAAAATAATAAAAATAAAACATAATAACTTCTTTAGCACTGTACGTAGCCAACCGTGCGTGCCTCTATATAGCGCAGCATACAGACACATTTAAGTGCACGCATGCCTGCTATTACTCTATACACATATGTTTTAATTACTCTTGCAGCCATCAATTCTCAAGTGTTGCGTCGGCATAATTAACTTTACTAGCGACTGCCTGCAAATTGATTTCCCCGTACATATTGATATGACACGCACAGCATGTAGAGGAATGCACACGCGCACGAGGCATCTATAGGCTTAGTTAACTCTTATTAGTAGCTTCCTGCAAATTAATTTCCCCGCATCCCCACAAATGGTCTGCTGATGAGTACGGGAATTTTCGCACAAGCCAAAGCCTCATATAAGAATGTCTCCCAGACAACGATGTAATGCGCATACGCGTACTAACATCTCCCTGCGTAACTTCACTTCAATAGTTTTTGTTTGACCGGACCAAAGAGTCACTTGTCATTGAGTCCACCTCCTACGCATTTCCCATGAATATGCTAAATTCCTCTTCATATGCACATTATTTTTGTTAAGGCGCTCTTCCACCTCCAACCCAGCTTATATATAAGCTCCTAGCTTGGTAGTGTCTCATTCTTCACCTGAAGACGGCTGCTTGCGTTGTAGCCGAAACATCGTGAGAATTATTTTATTTTATTATGTTTTATTTTATTATTTTATTACTTCCCTTCTACGTGACTTTACCGAAAGAACCAAGAAGATGAGTCCATCATACTTCGTAAGAGACGGCATCTCGAAGGACAGTTGTATCCGTTGATCCTTTTAAAAGATTGTTAATGAGAAATATGTCGAGGGATTTTTATTTTCTGTCTATTTGACGGCGGACAGCGCATTCCGAAAACAGCTTTGCAATTTACACTATGAGACCTCCTTTACCAGTGGCAAAATATAGTAATAGGTTTTTACCATTTCAACTGGTACGGTCAGTTTTTGTACCAGTTGAAAGGGGAAAAACATATTACTAGCTTCGCAATTGTTACCGGGAACAAAACATTTTACGGTTACTACTGGATAGCTCCAGCAATACGTGTACTGCGTGCACTTGATGCACACACACATTTAAAAACACAATCGCTGTTTCGCCATGCAGACTGTGTTCGACAAGCGCTGTTAGCGAGGATCTGTGTCTCGGCTAAAAGAGGTGATCAGTGAGTTGACCTCGGGGCAGGTTCATGACCGGTCCGACTATGACTCGGTCGCCAATAATAGCGTGACCTGGAATCTAGAATCAGAATGTTTAGTTACACTGGATGCAATCCGATGAGCGATAAAGCATTTTTTCACAGATATATCAGTAGACATCTATGGAAATCCCAACTCAGGCTTCCGAGTTTCTTGCGTAGTGTGCAAACCACTGCGCCACCACTCCACCCATGTATATAAAAAAAAACACAAACACTGCTGCTGGCAAGTTCTGCTAACGAGCACCTACGAAGGCCGGCACACACGAGAGAGGGTGTTGTAGGTGACCAGCACCACGCCCAGACGCGTCTGTCTCTCTCGTGGCGATGCTTACACCTGAGTCGACCTAGAGGGAGCCCGGGACCACTTCGAACATTCGCCACCACCGCCGGTCGTGAGCGAGAATCAGATTCGTAGCGCGCGCGGGGAGCGCCGACCACTGCACCACCGCTCCCCCCCCGTAAACACGCGCGCGCACGCACGAGCAAACCGAACCAAACGCAAACATTTGTGCCCCCACCCATCCCTCCTCCCCCACCGTTGGCGGCCTTGTGCGGCACTGTGGTCGTCGAGTCGCAGCAGGGCGGCCAGCTCCCTGCCGTACCACACCAGCAGCTCCTCGTCGCGCGAGATCTTGCGCAGCGAGCGGTAGAAGAGCTGCCCGTTCTTGAGGTAGGCCTCGAGATTCTGCTCGGCGCGGTCCCTCGCCGGTTGCACCAGACGCAGCCACGCGACGCCGTCCGCCGCGCCCTGGGACGCGGTGGTGTCCACCTGTGGCAAACCCGCGTGGGGGTGGAGGAGAGAGGAGACGGGTGGGTGGGTGGGAGAGTGGTTGCGTTTGCGGTTGCAGATTTTCTTAGGTTTTTTCGGTAAGTCGCGTAGGGGAAAATAAATAAGATAATAAAATTGATAATAACACTGGTCAACAAAAAAAAAGTTTTTTTCTGGCCTGGACTTTTGCAGCTGTTTTAGACTCATTTCAGGGTGTCTGATTCCAAATCTGATCTCAGATTTGCTCTATCACATCTCATTTTTATGCTATCGGCATACCCATTTTCATTGATTTTACCCGAAATTAACTCTGTCACTTATGATTGAAGTTGTTGCGAGTCAGTGACTGCTTTAGTGTTAAACTATGGTTGCTGTATTTTAGGATAGTGTGTTTATAATATCATTGTATGTAGATATCCACATTTATTGAAATATTTTTCTTCTGCAGTTTTTATTGAAAATTCAATATTTGATATCTCAAAAACCTGATGTGATAGACAAAAACTGATGCAGATTGGAATCTGCACCCCAAAATTACATTAAACCATTGGAATACCTTATGCCAGAAAACGTGTGTTGACCAGTGTTAATTATTGAAATAATAATAGAAATAAAATAATAAATCACGACGTTTCGGAGGCAACACAAGTCCTTCTGTCATCAGGTGGGACCGTCACAGGCCAGATTACTGTATCAAAGGGTTATTTATTTATTTATTTATTTATTTTCCCCCTACGTGGACTTTACCGAAAAAAACCTAAGAGTATGAATCCTTGCAGTCACGAAAGCTTCAAATCTAGAAGAAGAAAAAAAGTTGCAGATGTTGACCGCGGCATCTATAAACGCTTGCCCGCCGCTATCGGGGCTGTTGTCCACTGACGCGGTCTGTTGATTTTATCGACGAGTCGGAAGATGCAGCCTTCACACTGGCCCCACTCTGTTCGGTGAGAATTCACGGACGAATGCCATCGACGCGGCGACCGAACATCGACCACCGATCTCCCGGTCTCCAGAGGAACAACAACAACAACAAGCCACGCCAACGGGCGCGCTTAATCGATATGTTTATTCATCACGGCCGAAGTAGCTGATGCCACCACACCTCGCAAATGTTTTATGTCACCCGCTGCCAGGTCACCGTGGTCGGCTGGCGAGGTTGATACGGAGCGACCTCCCGACATCTGCCCTCGTGGTCTCCCACCGTCTGCACTAAGGTCTTCCCGTTGCTTGCCAGACTCGTGGAGACCGCCCCAATGACCGTGGCGGTCCTCGGTTTCCTCTCCCATCCGCCACGTGTGTCCTAACCCAGCGCGAGCTGTACTTCCCGAATCATATCGGCACCACGCGTACCTGTACCAGTTCGCTTCTGGACGTTCTGCATTGCACCCGTGCTCGAATTGCAATAAAGTATGTTCTTGCTGATGAATCCGAAGCCCAACTCTCTGACCCACCCGAATAAATTTTTTTTTTAACATTTATTTCCAGGTACGGCTCAACGACCTGTGTAGCTCTTTTCAAAGCGACTGGCCACAAATGATAGCTCAACGAAGTGGCTTATCACGTGGAATTGTATAGCAGCCAAATACTCTAAACGCGTGATGTTGATCCTAAATGTGGAGGCAAAAACCGGTGGACCCGGAGAAAAATCGACGCGACCACCACGGGGAGAACATTCAAACACCGAATACACAGAGCCAGAGTAGGGGTCGAACCCACGCCCTCCTGATACCAGGCGAGGTAGTTAACATCTCGCCACGGGGGCTCCCTCTGCTAACGAGCATTGAGCGACTCGAGGCGGGAACGGTGCCACGCGGCCGTGATCCGTTTAGGCAATTTTCAAAGCCGATTATGCTGCGGATGTGTTTGCCAGAAGGAGAGCAAGTAGGTTCGTGAGCCCGTGTGGGTAGCAGAGCTTTCATTGTCATTTACTTGATTACAGCAAGCGTGATGTGACGGTTCCACCTGAAGACGGAAGCTTGTGTTGCCTCCGAAACGTCGTGATTTTTTATTTATTTTTATTTTACTTTTATTAATTTAGATTTTTTTTATCTACGTGACTTTACCGAAAAAACCTAAGAATAGGAATACTTGCAGTCACGAAAGCTTCAAATCTAGAATTAAGACCTGGTCTTCGCCTGAGGATGGCTGCTTGCGTTGTGGCCGAAACGTCGTGAGAGTTATTTTATTATGTTTGTTTTTATTTTTTATTATTTATTATTTCCCTTCTACGTGACTTTACCGAAAGAACCAAGAAGATGAATCCCTGCAGTCACGAAAGCTTTAAATCAAAATTTAGCTTTCAGTGTCTTCCCCCGAGTGAGCGTGAGTGGAGCTCGTTCCAGGATCTCTCCGTGTTTGTCCCACCCGAAGGGAAATGCAATTTCTCACGGCAGGACAACTCCTGGATATACCAGACCTGGAAAAATAGAATAAATTCCTATCATTGCTATTTATTAATTAAGATATAACGTCACTAATAATACACCTTTACTGATTATCATTATTATTATTAAAAGCCATAAAGCTGCTACAAGAATATGTGCGGTTGAGGATGTTAGATGTTAAATATTGACCTTGCAGTTCCGCCTGCCGACAGCCGCATCATTTGTATTGCTCTTTCAACGAATATGAGTGTTAAACTAACTTACTCTTATCAGCATGTCACGGTTGTTAATTAATAGCAGAACGTGTGCGTGCGCTCGTGAGAATAACGGTTCGCTATAGCCGCAGAGGGAGCGGTGGTGCAGCGGTTAGCCCGAACCTGGCCACCAGGGTTCGATTACTGCTCACGGCCAACACCAGTGACGACTATCTGAACCGGTCCTGGGCCTTCCCTAGGTCGACCCATTCTACAATGAGCACCTGATGTGGCGTGTAAACATCGCGCCACTTGGGAAACAAAAGCGGCCGGGCGCGGTGCTGACCACCCACCCTCTGTGCCGTGCCGGCCTCCATAGGTGCAGCTCGCGAACAGCACTTGCCCCAACAGCCTGTTCAGGCTATACGGGGGACCTTTGTCTTTGCTACAGCCGGCAATTCATCTACTATTGCGGAACTTTATGACCCTAACCCTGACCCTAAACCATAACCCCTGAGCGCCAACGCGATCATCTGGACCCCGGCGTGGCGGTAAATCTCGCTGTTGTGCAGCGGAGTGCAAAGACGAGAGTCGGATGAAAACAAGGGGGGGGGGGGGCTGCGTGTCGAGTCGTCTCGA
>NW_026892188.1:0-36676 GCF_015708825.2 Lethenteron reissneri
CAGGGGGGATTTCAAAAATTTCCGCCACAAATTCAGTTTGCCGCGCCAGGAGATTGATCGAGCTGGCGACCGCTGCATTGCATTTGCAGCGTGATAACCATGGCACCACGGACAGCATCGCTGAGATTATAGGGGGGAAATGTCAAACCAATAGTCGAGTGCGGTACACAATCTCCAGTTGCCCTGATTCTCTTGCTCTCGTCGCTCTACAAACAGTTTTATTTCACTCTGCGAGTTAAATTTCATTTCAGCATCAACACTTAAAGTGTTGATAAAAAAACATTATGTCACGACTCGTGTCAAATGAGGTTAAATGAAAAGTGAGATGAATACCAGGGCCCAATGAAATGCTTTGAACCTTTTGCATTTGACCCGCAGATTAATTGGATGCATTGTAACGGCATCCAAATGCAATGTTATGCCCATTAAAATGTGCACCACTTTTATTTTTATTACCATTCAGGCTCCTGAATTTCCTTCATTTACAGAAAGTCAAACTTAAATAGTTTTTCGTTTACAAAGCACAGTCAACAAACAGGCACGCGTCTTCTTGGTTCTTTCGGTAAAGCCACAGAGAGGGAAGTAAAAATAATTAAAATAAAACATAATAAATAATTCTCACGACGTTTCGGCCACAACGCAAGCAGCCGTCCTCAGGCCGAAACGTCGTGAGAATTATTTTATTATGTTTTATTTTTATTATTTTATTACTTCCCTTCTACGTGACTTTACCGAAAGAACCAAGAATATGAATCCCTGCAGTCACAAAAAGCTTTAAATCGAAAATTAAACTAGGCACGCGCTTACTAATTACCGCTTACCAAAAGCCCGAGACGTCGTCAGAATCGCGAACACCAACAGAGCGGCAAACATTGTCGTCGCTTCGTTTGCCTCCAGTCTCGAATATGAGTTTGTCCCTTTCGGATTGTGATCGTTGTGGCATGAGAACGCGCCTGCTGTGTGTGTGTATATATATAGTTGACGTGTCTGTCTGTTTGTTATTAATCACTGGTTTATAGGGGCGGGGCTCCCAGGGTGTGGGGGGTGGCGGTGGAAGTGGATTGATGACGCCTGGAGCTCGCGGGATGTCACCGTGCAGAGTGGCAGCACCGAAGGTGACGGCTGTAGGGTGCGAGGGGTGGGGGTGTGTGGGGTGGGGGTGTGGGGGTGGGGGTGGGTGTGGGGTGGGTGTGTGGGGTGCAAGGGGGGGGGTGTGTGGGGTGGGGGTGTGTAGGGTGCGAGGGGTGGGGGGTGTGTGGGGTGGGAGTGGGGGTGGGGGTGTGGGGTGTGGGTGGGGTGGGGGTGTGTGGGGTGCAGGGGTGGGGGTGTGTGGGTGGGGGTTGTAGGGTGCGAGGGTGGGGGGTGTGTGGTGGGGTGTGGGTGGGGGTGTGGGGTGGGGTGTGGGGTGGGTGTGTGGTGCAGGGGTGGGGGTGTGTGGGGTGGGGTGTGGGTGGAGGGGTGGGGGTTGTGGGGTGGGGAGTGTGGGGTGGGGTGTGGGGTGGGGGTGTGGGGTGGGGTGTGGGGTGGGGGTGGGGGGTGTGGGGTGGGGGTGGTAGGTGCGAGGGGTGGGGGTGTGTGGTGGGGTGTGGGGTGGGGTGTGGGGTGGGGTGTGGGGGGGGGTGTGGGGGGGGGGGGGGGTGTGTGGGGGTGGGGGTGTGTAGGGTGGGGGTGGGGGGTGGTGGGGGGTGGGGTGGGGGGTGGGGGGGGGTGTGTGGTGGGGGGTGGGGGTGTGTGGGGTGGGGGGTGGGGTGGGGGTGTGGGGTGGGGGGTGGGTGGGGGTGTGGGTGGGGGGTGTAGGGTGCGAGGGGTGGGGGGGTGTGGGGTGGGGGTGTGGGTGGGGGGGGGGGTGGGGGTGTGGTGGGGGGTGGGGGTGGGGGTGGGGGGGGGGGGTGGGGGTGGGTGTGTAGGGTGGAGGGGTGGGGGTGGTGGGGGGGGGGTGGGTGGGGTGTGGGGGGGGGTGTGTGGGGAGGGGGGGGGGGGTGTGGGGGGTGGGGGTGGGGGGGGGGTGGTGGGGGGGGCGGGGGGGTGGCGGGGTGGGGGGTGAGGGGGGCTGTCGTGGGGCGGGTAGCGGGAGGGGGGGGTGGGGGTGGGTTGGGTGGGGGGGGTGCCTGGGCGGGTGGGTGGGTGGGGAGGTGGGAGTGGGTGTTGGCGGGGGGGGGGGGGGGTGGAGGGGGTGGGCGGGGGGGTGGGGGGTGGTGGGGGGGGGGGGGGGGGGGGGGGGAGTGTGGGGGTAGGGGTGGTGTGGGTGGGGGTGGTGGGGGTGGGTGTGGGGTGGGTGGCGTGGGGGGGTGGAGGTGGAGGTGAGGGTGAGGGGGTGGGGTGGGTCGGGGTAGGGTGGGGTGGGAGGTGGGGGGAGGGGTGGCGTGGAGAGGGGGCCGCAGGACGGGTGGGGGGGGGGTCGTGGGGTGGGGGGCGCGTGTGGGAGGGGTGGAGGGGGGGGGGGGGGGGGGGGGGGGGGGGGGGGGGGGGGGGGGGGGGTGGGTGGGGGGGTGGTGCGGGGGAGGAGGGGGGGTGGGGGGGAGGGAGGGGGCGGGGGGGGGGGGGTGGACCGGGGGCGGGGGGGGATGGGGGGGGTCGGGCGGGTTGGGGTGGGGGGGGGGGGGTGGGTGCGGTGGGGGGGGATGGGGGGGTAGGGGTGTGTGGGTGGGTTGTGGGGTGGGTGTGTGGTCGGTGTGGGGGGGGGGTGGGGGGGTGGGTGGGGGTGTAGGGTGCGGGGGGGGGTGGGGGGGGGGGTGGGGGTGGGGAGTGTGGGGTGGGGTGTGGGGTGGGGGTGTGTAGGGTGCGGGGGTGGGGGGTGTGGGGGGGGGGGGGGGGGGGGGTGGGGGGGGGGGTGGAGGGTGGGGTGTGGGGTGGGGGTGGGGGGTGGGGGGGGGGGGGGGGGGGGGGGGGGTGTGGGGGTGGAGGGGGGGGGGGGGGGGTGGGGGGGTGGGTGGGGGGGGGGGGGTGGGTGGGGGTAGGGTGCGAGGGGTGGGGTGTGGGGGTGGGGTGGGGTGGGGAGTGTGGGTGGGGGTGGGGGTGGGGTGGGGGGGTGGGGGGTGGGGGGGTGGGGGGGGGTGTGTGGTGGGGTGTGGGGTGGGGGTGTGGGGGGTGGGGGTGGGGGTGTGGGTGGGTGTGGGGGGGGGGTGTGGGGGTGGTGTGGTGGGGTGGGGGTGTGGGGGGTGTGGGTGGGGTGTGGGGTGGGGGTGGGGTGGGGGTGTGTGTGGGTGGGGGGTGGGGGGTGTGTGGGGTGGTGTGTAGGGTGGAGGGGTGGGGGTGTGTGGGGTGGGGGTGTGGGGTGGGTGTGGGGTGGGGGTGTGGGGGGGGGGGGGTGGGGGTGGGGGTGTGGGGTGGGGTGTGGGGTGGGGTGTGGGTTGGGTGTGGGGTGGGGGTGTGTGGGTGGAGGGGTGGGGGGGGTGTGGGTGGTGTGGGTGGGTGTGTAGGTGGGTGGGGGGTGTGGGGTGGGGTGTGGGTGGGGGTGTGGGGTGGGTGTGGGGTGGGGGTGTGTAGGGTGCAGGGGTGGGGGTGTGTGGGTGGGGTGTGGGGGGGGTGTGGGGTGGTGGTGTGGGGTGGGTGTGTGGGGGGAGGTGGGGGGTGTGTGGGGTGGGGTGTGGGGTGGGGGTGTGTAGGTTGGGGTTGGGGGGTGTGGGGGTGGGGGTATGGGGGGGGTGGGGGTGTCTGGTGGGGGGTGTGGGGGTGTGGAGGGGGGTGTGTGGGGGGGGGTGTGGGGTGGGGGTGTAGGGTGGGTAGGGTGGGTGGAGGGGGGGTGTAGGTGGGGTGTAGGGTGGGGGTGTGGGGGTGTAGGTGGGGGTGGTGGGGGTGTGGTGGGAGTGTGGGTGGGGGTGGTGGGGTGGGGGTGTGGGTGGGGGGTGGGGTGTTGGGGGGGGGGGGGGGGGGGGGGTGGGGTGTGGTGGGGGTGTGGGGTGTGGGTGGGGGTGTTGGGTGGGGTGGGGGTCAGGGTGTGGGGTGTGGGGGGTGGGGGTGGTTTGGGGTGGGTCGGGACTGTGGGGGTGGGGCTGTTGTGAACTCACTTGGATGCATCGAATGATATTTATTTAACAAGTGCAACATATTGCCACTAACCTAGATGTGGGTTTGCGTGTATTATAGTTTCATTTTATTTCTCAAAATGCTCACAATTCGACGGAAAAAAAACCAGCTGTGAAAAACACCTCACCACAATTTCAATACATTACATTTCAATATTTGCCTAACTTGCCAACAGAAGATATAGAAATTTTTCTAAGCGCAATGAAACCGTATTATATTGTTCCCACTTTGTGCATTTTCCCGTAGCTAACATCTCATTTTTGAAGTCCTAAAAATATCCCCACTGACAATTACAGTCCATGAATCCTGATTTAAATTCTCTGCATCTTACATTCCACTTGGCATGTAGCCCGAACATATTATTTTCAAGGTTTTATTGTAATAAAACATCTGAAACATATTTTGTATATTACGTGCTAATTCGGTGTTTATATTAGAAGCTATGATTTTCTTTTGTAATGTATGTGCAATCTAAGCAAATAAAAATTGTAACTGCGTCATGTAAATCCGATGTATTATATAAACCCAAATCTGACCACATTGGAGTGGGTGGTTTCCTGCCACCCATTCGACTCGTCACCAATGGTCATAGATCGGTAAAGGTGAAGTTCAGCCTGAATTACTTGTTCACGCTCGAGTGATCTGAAGCTCTGCTAGATGGGTATTTTAGTCCTCGAGACTAAACTATGTTTAATTGTACACCAGGTAAGACACACTGAGCTATATAGATATTTTTCAGAAGCGACCTTCCCACAAATGATAGCTCAATGAAGTGGCTTATCATCAAGTGGAAATGCACAAGCAGCCAAACACTCGAAACGCGTGATGTTGATTCTAAATGTGGAGAGACAAACCAGAGGACCCTGGAGAAAATTCCACGCGACCACGGGTAGAGAGACACGCAAACTCAAAATATACAGCAGGCAGTCAGGGTCTGGATCGAACCCCACGACCTCCTGTATACCAGGCGAGCTAGTTAACATCTCTCCACCGTGGCACATAGCCAGATGTCTTGGAAGAGATGGGAGCATCCAGGCTTTACCCCACTGATCTGCACTCCCCATTATAATTGTTTGGTGGACAGAGACGGGCAGCGGGGGACTATATAACAAACTTGGCCGTTGTGTAACTGCCATGCCAGGAGGTCAAATCGCTGACCTCTTCATTGCAAGTCCAGTGAGCTAACATTACAGCACAACAGCATCCCTTGGCCTGGATAGGCACATCCAAAATAAATATGTGCCCTGTAATTCTCACCCACCAACAGCTCGCCCAAACCACAGCAGCCCCCCTCATCACACGACTGCCACCACTAACCACACGGCCCCATCAACTCCCTCGACACCAATTCTACTCAGTGGGTACCCACGGTCACAAGCTCAGCCCCAATATTCAGAGACATCCCCCACCCAGCCCAGGCTCTATCTCGACGGGACAATTGGTGCACCATCTATTTGCCAGCAATGACGCGCGGATGTCTCTATCTGCGTGGTGAGGATGTTTCGGGGTTGGGATGGCGGAGGTGAGATTTGTGCCGACTTCCCGTATAGATAGGGCCATCTGTTTTCCTCTCTTCTTCCTGCTATCAGCATTGCTGATAGCGCCCTCAGTATTTACGGTATATGAATGGCCTCGTGTCCAACGGTTGCTTTCTCATTCTGATCGTCGTGAAAGCGCTTGATAAAGAACTTGCTTAATTTTCATGAGAACCCATAATAAAGCTCGAGTCAACATATAAATGTTGTAAGCGTGCAATTTTATAGCTTTGTTTAAGGTTTTGTCTTTGCTAGCCACGGAATGGTACTCTTTAATGCTGCCATAAAAGTGCTCGTGGTTTAGTGACATTTAAGTTGCTGCGTAAAAAGGGTATTCCACAAGAAATGTTTCGTCAAATTAGCTTTAACATTTTCACTTATAATGTTGTTAACAGTCCGTTGCGTCCTGTGAAGTCAAGCGTGTGTGCTCGAGCTTGACGCGACACAGGCAGCTGTTTTGATGTTGGCTTCCGAAAGTTTCAGCTGAAACAACAACACTCGAATTTGTCATGTGGCAAAAGGAGCGGTTCTAACATCGAGCTCCAATCACGTAGGTAAAAATAAATAATAAAAAATAATAAAAATAAAATAAAAATAGAAATAAAATAATAAATCATTATTATTTCTATTTTTTACCTACGTGACTTTACCGAAAAAAACTTAAGAGTATGAATCCTTGCAGTCACGAAAGCTTCAAATTCCAGATATTTATTCCTTTTTCAAACTATTATAAAACTTATATTTTGGCGTCCTCTGGTCTAACACCTTTGAGACTAGGCTCAAAAGAAAGCTGTCTCTGGTGTGGACCAATCAATTTCAAAGACAATGCATATATTATCAGAGCGTGTTTTTTTTTTCATTCTGACCACATGCATTGTGGTTAATGCAGACACGATTCCTTGTAAAAGGTTTCAGTTTGGTGTTTTAACATCTTAACACCTGTTTTTTTGCCAGAAAAAAAGGAGGAAAACCTATCCTCACATTTTGGTACTGGCAAACGTGGTCCCATGATCTTATTTTTATTCACAAGTACAGTCATTTCCATTTGGATTGCAATAAAGGCAGCGTTCAGTCTTCGGAGCTTTCTGCTGCCATGTGATTGCTTTTCAAGTGTGGCATACAGTAATTGTGCTGTTAGGAATGACTGTGCCGCATTCGGTACGATACATAAGGGCTGAATGAAAAAAATCGTGTGTCGACAGAGATGGAGCCAGGGATAATATTATTTAAGCGTAGAGCGTAGAGGTTTTGGCAGGCCCAGTGGATGTTGAGACAGATCTGAAAACAAACAGGTGAGCTATTAAAACGCCCTTATTCTCTATCGCTCTCCGCGCTGCATGCATCAGCGGTTGCTCTTAGTGCTGCGGATATCGCTAAAGTCAGCAAGCGTGATGTGCTTGGTATTCTAGGCCACCAGAGTTACAAGCCAACAAATCCCAAAGCACGCTCGATGCGTAAACTACCCGCAGCGGCTACCGGTCTTGTGTCAACAGAACATCGCTATAACTTGAAAAAAAGTATCTACAATTATGCACTTGAGAAAAGCGTTGTTTTCTACCAGACCAAACAAAATTTGTCACACTTTCGAAATTGAATTACTCAAAATGACACCGTATTAACAAATATAAATGGTGTAAATTAAATGAGCACGTTGCGGCTTATCGCAAGATTTTGTATAAACTGCGCTCCTTATCCCGTGGCTTGGTTGCTCGGTCGTTTGGTTAATGTCACGATCGTGATTTCAGCAGCGGATTTGTAAATTTGCGAAGAGCATCGTTACCAAACAGCGCCGTCTGCTGCAAGTTGGATATTAGAGACGGGATGGTTTCAGGTGGATTACAAAAAAAAAACGCGTAAGGTCGCTTTACTCTTTAAATTAGTCGTATGAAAGAAACTGGAAAAAAATTTGAATTTGTCCCCCAAGAAAACCATTCCAATGTGGGCGCCGCAATATCCTGAAAACGAAATGCGGCATTGGAGGCGTGTATAAGTTTGAAATGGGGAAAAAAAATAGAGATAAGAAAACATACCCGAGTTCATGGGCTGGCATTGGACATCCTGTAAAATGAGATGCAGCTTCTTCAGTGGCGGATCTATTCCACAGAAATAGACTTGAAATGAAAAACGAATGAGAGGTAATGCGGCGCAGTTCATGATTACAGGAGGTGGATTTCTGTGCTCGAACGGGCCTGCTTTTTTTTGCCGTGCGTGCGTATGCACACATATATGTACTTGCGTGTGTGTGTTACATGAATACTCTCCATGTCACACCTCTCTCTCCGATAAAAGCTTAAAGATAAATATTTATATTACCATGTGTGTTTGGCCATGAGCACGTCTCCGTGGCAAATTACCATATAGTTATTTCAGAATATCACAATGTTCTGAGACACGGATTTAATGATAAGTGTGTAAAATTTAAGATACTGTACAGAGAAATCCATGCTTTGCAATCTGACGGCTTAAAAAAAATCAATACCTAGGTATTGCTGTCCAGAAATAGAAAATAAATTAAAGAATGCCGGAGAGAGCAAGTTTAAGTCAATGTTTGGTTACGAGTCTAAATAAATATCTGCCTGTCAAAAACACTGGGTCTTAGGCAGTGGTTGTTTTTTTCACACTGTGATTTAAGGTTCTTATTTTGAGGCGGTATATCACAGCAAAAACTTCAACACCGCAACAAATGACGATTATTTCTCTTTTTTTTTCTCCGAGCAAAGACAAAAATGCCTGTAGGCAACATACAGGAAAACTCCATCTATCCGCCACCTCCTTATCTTTGACTCCTCTTATCCGTAAGGTTGGTCTGAACTGCGATTATTCACAATATCCATTGATTGCCCCCTTACTATCCATGATCATCATGGATAATATCCATGATTCTTTCCTTGTGACGACGAATATTAGGAGGGAGTCACAGACGGGCAGTAATCCAATCTCGTTTTCTGCAGCACTCAAGGCGTGGTGGTGGAAGCACCTCCACGAGGGGTGGCAAGGCTGATAATGACGGTTTTGAGGATGCCCTGTGCGCTCACTGCCCTGTTTTCAGAAGCTGCTGACGATGCGTGAAATCCCTGCAGCACGCGGCAAGCACATCGTATTATTCACGGTTATCCACAAATAATCGAATTCATGATTGATAAAATGAACATTAATGGTGACAACAACAAAGACGATGAATGAAGATAATGGACCGATATGATGGCAATAATGAAAGATGACAATTTATGATGATGATGCTGATGATGCTGAGACGATGTTTGGCGACAATGAGAATGTCTGTGTCTTCACTGCCATCTTCAGTGAATTCAAATGTCACTGCAGCCATGTGCAGGAGGACAGGGCTTACTCTTAGCCGGATCCGTCTGGGGGTCAGCAACCCATCAAAATATTTCTGCATCTGGCACATCACATCCAGGATAGATCTCATCATCAACCGTGGCGCCGACAAGGCCCCGTGCCACCTACTCCAGGCTTCAAGCGATCCAGAGAATATTCAGTGAGAATTTAAGCTCCCTGCAGAGCGCCGCACGCTGGAACGTGTGGCGAATTCATCCACCAGTCTGCGGTTATTCGCTGGTGATGGTGGATAATGAAGATGATGATGAAGACAATGATAAGGCACCGATGATGGTTGATGTTGATAATCTTTGATGACATTGCAAATGTCGCCGTCGACCTTTGCTGCCGTCTTCAAAGTCATCCTGTTATCCGTGCGGCCGTTGCTGATAACAATAATAATAATAATCTCCGCGAGTTAAAAGTGCAGCCCTGCAATTACTGGCGCACACACCGCTGTTAGGCAGAAGGGTCTCCACTGGAGGGAGCTCTAGAGAGCGGTAGCATTGTACTTCACCACAAGCTAAAACGTCTCATGATCTATGATCATCCCTAATTTATATTGTACATACGGTTCATTTTAAAAACCAATACGTTTAAACTCCACCGATCTGAAATGTTTTATCCGCTGTGAATTTAAACCCCTAAACCTGTCACGGATAAGATGACTGCACAAATAGAAATATGAAATTCATAAGACATCGCTTTATACATCTGCACTATAGATAATAGCCCCAACGATGTAGGCTTGAAAATCTGATTATTTTTTTTTTTACGTGGAAAAACAGAACCATCACTCATGCTGCTCTTTGGTAATATGCTGACACACATCGGGCTTTGTATGATTCGTCTTGTTCATACAAACACAATCAGTCAGCAATATTAATGAGAGGGTTATGACTGTGGGGTTCGAAACACTGACGCGCTTGTGACCATGGTGCCTTATCGAGCCCCGAGATTTGTTCGAACACACGGCAAGATGAGCGGAACGAGTCCACAAGCAGCAACACACGGGGGCATGCGTCAGTGAGCCACCCATACAGCACAATCGTTGTGCAGAATCACAATTGCACATCATCATCTTCATCAACCACGGTCAATTCACTGCTGGATTTGGGTCTCCCAAAGCCACCAACCACGACCCAGCGATGGCACCTACAAGCGAGCTGGCCCGTGTCCTCTCAGACACATTCCATTCCTTGGCGGTTGCCACTCTGTCACTATTCTTGACCCTCAGTCATCATTCCTTCCAACGGATATGTTATGTCCAAGCCTAATAAAAACACTAAAACGAATAAAAACACTAAAACGAAACGATTTTTTTAACTAAGTAGGGGCCCACTGAACTTTTTTTCAGAAGCGACCTGGCCACAAATGACAGCTCCAACGAAGTGGCTTATCATCACGTGGACATTTATAGCAGCCAAATACTCGAAACGCGTGATGTTGACTCTAAACGTGGAGGGAAACACCCGGAGAAAAATCCCGTGACCACAGAGAGAACACGCAAACTCCAAACACACAGCAGGTGGCGTCGGGGTTCCATCGAACCCACGACCCCCTGTATACCATGCGAAGCAGTTAACATCTCGCCACCGGGGCACCTTATAAATAAATTACCGACTGAAGTCAAGTTTTTTTTTCATGGTGAATCCTCAAGAGAACAGGACCTCGGTTACCAACATGAAAAAAGCCAAACATGTTCTCTAAAGTTCAGCTGTGAAGCAAATATCAATCATAGATACAGCATAGCCAACTTTGGCTCTTAACCTTGTCATCAAATTAGTCTATCAACAGTTCATATATCATCTCAAAGAGTGGACGAAACATTGATGAAATACATTAAAAGGGTGCTTCAAAAAGATGTTAACACTTCCGAGAATTGGCCTCCGAGGCTCTGGAGACCACTTGGAGAAGCTTCCAGGCAACGTGTTGGCAATGATGGCGATCATGTGGAGACTCTTTGACTTTTAGAAGCTATTAACATAGATTTGTTATCATGTTAAAGTGCTTTATTATCCCTTATTTTTCCATTAAAAACGAAAGTACCATGGAAGTTTCGATTAAAACTTTCGTGACTGCAGGGATTCATCTTCTTGGTTCTTTCGGTAAAGTCGCGTAGAAGGGAAATAATAAAATAATAAAAATAATAAAACATAATAGAATAAAATTCTCACGACGTTTCGGCCACAACACAAGCAGAGCTGTCATTCCATCAGCTCTGTTAATTCACCTGAGGACGGCTGCTTGTGTTGGCCGAAACGTCGTGAGAATTTTTATTTTATTATGTTGTATTTTCATTATTTTATTATTTCCCTTCTACGTGACTTTACCGTGCAAGTGTTAACATTTTTTTGAACACTCAACATTCTGTGTCCAATTAAGAGGCCATTAACATTGTTGGGTGGGGGAGGGAGGGGGATTATACATTCTTCTTGTTTTGTGTTAATGCGATTGGAATTCATTAAAAAATACAATTCGCTGTGTTCACTTACCATCTCGCTCTGTTCACTTACCGTCTCGCTGTGTTCACTTACCGTCAATTTTTCATTCCCCTCCTCAAATTGGATCGACACTTCAATACGCAACGTGATAATGCCGCGATGCGACTCGCGATTTTGTGTTTTTTTTTTCGACATCTAAATCTTATTTTGACACGCTCGGTTCGGGTTTGCCATCGCAGCAGCAGCAACAACAACACAAGATGAAGGTTATGCCCCCCCTAAAATTAGGACTCTCTCCCCTGGGCATTGGCTCATGGAGCCACCCAATCCTCGGCCGGGGAGCGAGTTTCACCTTCCTTTTTATTTTACACACGAATCGTCTCGAGAGGCTGATCAGAGCTTGCCGTGCTTCAGTGAGGGGGTGGAAGGGGGGGAGGAGGAGGAGGAGGTGGTGGTGGTTATGACGCATCCTGGATTTTGCCAGCACCATGCACGATTCACGATCCGTCAATTGCAATGTAGAACAGCGGCTGCCGCTTGTTGAATTTAACGAGTTCTGGGCTTGTTAGTATATTGTTATCATGACAGCCGTCGTGAACAACCGTCTGTCAACAAGCAGGGCAGGGACGATGCTAATGTGCGGGTGGACCGTGTTGAACGTGCTGTTCATGCATACTTATCAAGTCGCAGCCCTGCAATTGCCCACTCATTCCCACTGCTGCCGGAGAGAGTATCTCTGCTGAGAGGAGCTGTAGAGAGACCACCCCCCCTCCCCCACCCTTTTAGAGGGTATTTTGGTCTACTTTTACACTCCGGTCAGACATTCTAGGGTGTATTCACTTAGCGAATGCTTTAACAAGTGACTTTTACACAGCGAGAGAACCAGATGCACAATTCGAATACAAATAAATGAACTCAATAAATAATATGTCTGTCGATGTCACGTTTCCCTTGATGCCCATGGAGGCATTGCCATCAACCAGGAGTTAGTTAGAGGGTCTACGTGGGGATACAATGCACCGTTGTTGTTGTTATTATTACGAATCCACTGCTAGATGAAGGCATCCCCAAGCCTTTCGGTTACCAACACTTCGCTTCGACCATACTTCACCACTCTGGCCAGTGCTGGTTCGCCGTGCGACGGTGGCCACGGTTCAGGGTACGGCTCGCCAATTTCATTGCTCCATCTCCGCCACGGTCGCGTCCACTCCGTCGTGTTTCTCTCCTTGGCTTTCCACTCCATGGTAAGTCCTCAACCGCCAGCCCACACCATCCCTGCCATCGACATATCCCGCCCAATGCCCACTCATTTGGACGGAGTGAAAAACGACGTCTTTAAACAAACCGGGTTCCCCTCGCTATTAACGCAATTTTTGTTCCTCTCAAGAAACTAGTCCCGCATTCACATTAATGCTCGATAAAATGGGTAAGTGGCCGTTGTCAGCCGGGCAGCTACAGTTTGTAAAATGAAATGAATAAAATGCTGAAAAGGGGCATTGGTTGAACACGTTTTAAAATCCCGTGATCGTTTAGGAAGACGTTAAAATGGTGCATCGTTTTCCTCCCAAGCCATTTTATTGCAAGATTATAAGATAGCGGTCGATGGTTATGTGCTGGACTGATTGTCGCGTCCGTGCTGCGTCGCCGAGTTGTTCACCACGTTTTGTTTACGCCGATTGCTTGAACGCCGGGCCCAGGAGATTCATTCCCAAGTCGAGTAGTGAATTGCGAACGAGTCTTGTGCAAGTTACCTGCCTGTACTCGGGAGTCAATGCTAACTGTTCAATGGCACACACGATACTACAGAGGCAACGCACGTGAACATCCATCATCAGGGCAGACTTGCACAAACACCCAATTCACATTCTTAGGTTTTTTCGGTAAAGTCACGTAGGTAAAAAAATAAAATTAAAATTAATAAAAGTTAAATAAAAATAAAATAAAAATTACGACGTTTCGGAGGCAACACAAGCTTCCGTATTCAGGTGGAACCGTCACAGCACGATAGCTGTATCAAGTAATCGCACCTGTATTTGTGTGTGTGTGCTGGGTGCATTATCCCCTATTGCGCGGGTCCCCTTTATCAGTGGGCCAGCGACTCGGAGCCTGCGTGACCGCAAACGTTGTCGGCGAATGAAACAATTTGCTGCAAGAATCGAGGACACCAAGCAACAGCTTCTACGTCTTCAACCTCATTCCACTTCCGTGGGCTTCTCGTGATTGCGAACGTCGCTCCAGCCGACATCCGACGTTGATGCGGCGACGATCAACAACAACATCGTCAAAAACCTCGCCGCTACCGCTCCACCAAGATATAAATGAACTCCCCCCCCACCATGCCGTTGGCTTGAGTCCAGGAAGCCTTTCTCGATACGCGCCTCTACCGCTCTGGCAGCTGAAAATAAAGACACCGGGCCACTAGATGTTCTGAAGGGTGGTGGACGGCTATGAACGTGGAAAAACAAAAAACACAATTGCGGACGCGACCGGGGAAGTGCCGGGATTCTGTCTCTCGCGACGGTCTGTTGAACGTATTTCGCACCACACATGGCCAACAACCGTGGTAATCGGAGGTTTTGTGGTTCATTTGTGGCCAGTACTTTTGTGTGTATAGTGTACTGAGTGTGACCTTGCAATGTGTTTGTTCGGCAACCGGAAGCCGAGCACAGCACGGACACGGTCGCGTCTTGCAGCAACCCGTCACGACACGCGCCAAAGATTCTGTGTACACGCTGCGGTAACGGTGCAGAGCTGAACTCTGACCCCGAAGATCCCTGTTTGTGAAGCGCCGATTTGTGCTTTCCCATTCGGCATGTCCAGTACGTGCGCACATATCAATTGAGGGTGGAATAAACATCGCATCAATCTAGCAGAGGCCACGTTCTTGTTTATACAGGGGTCTGTTTGTACCCAACATCCCCCCGCCATTTCAGCTTGAGAATTGCAATGAGACGATCATCTTGGCGTGCTCCTTTTAAACAGCTCAAGGGAACCCACGGTAGCCGTTGAAGATGATTGCTGGCAAATGGAATTTGAAAGGGTTAAGGTCACGGTGATCTGCGTGCAACCGGAAAATGTTTGGCTCGTGGAAGGGGCATTGTCCAGAGGAGAGCAACAGTTTCGCGCGCGGGCGGCAAATTTGACCGTGCCAATAAAGTGTTCTGACAAATGAGAATTCCATCGCGTCCAATTTGTACGTGCACAACAGCAGATTGTTACTGGGGCTTCGTGGCGCCACATGCAAGAGAAATGGCAAGTTATCCTGAAGCGTGCGTCTGTAATGCGATCATTGTTTTGATGATAACGGGAGAAATAAAATAGATTAAATGTATTTAAAACTCGAACCTACGCACGTAGCAATTAAACATGCCACGCATTGAAATGTTTGATTCATATTGTATACAGATGTAGAATAAAGCTTTCGTGACTGCAGGAATTACTCTTTGGTTCTTTCAGTAAAGTCACGAAGAAAGACAATAATTTAATTTTAAAGAGCTGTAGAATACTAACCTGTGGAATTTTGGACAGATACTGCAACATTTTATTGGACAATATTACACACCCAGATTTGAGCATAACTTGGCATCTTGCATGTATATTCTATGAAGGAGGCCCATTGCCCAAATGTCTCCTGTTGCAGGGTTATTTTTATTCCTTTAAGTCAGTGGTGATGAAAAATGTGTTGAGCTTTGCGATTAAAAGGTTTCAGTACTGTACTTACATTATGCTTGTGTTTTTTTATAAGCGGTGACATTTTCACTTGACCTTTGACCTCTGCCACATGAACTAGCTTCTAAATAAGCTTCTGAATGAGCTAGTCCATGCAGCAGAACCTATGCCTACCACATATCTTCCGCAAACCGCACGACCACGAGTTCAGTACAAAATCTTTCGACTGGGCAGAGGTAGGGTTACCACATGTCCTGGTTTTCCAGGGATCGTCCTCATTATCAGGCACCTTTCTGGGAAATCTGTAATTCACTTCGGGACGTTAAAAGTCCCAGGTTTAGTCCTGGGTATAACAATACACCTAACACAATGCTGAACAAATGTTTTTCCACTTTTCTACTGGTGTAAGATATTCTTCTTCCCAAGAAACGTCCCTATTTTTGTACCTCAAAGGTAGCAACCCTAGGCGCGGGATGCCGAAAAGAAATGAAACAGCAGTTAGCCACCAAAGTAATCACAACATCAATAAGCCAAGGGAGTCATACCCGTCAACAAACACCTCTAATTCTCAAGACGAGACGGAGAGCACATGTGCATGTCAATAGTTTGCTAAAAAAAACAATCGAGTATAACTAAGCACTAACACCCAAATGTTCTTGTTGCTGCAACTGGCATGATCTCTAAAACCTTGAATCAATAACAAAGCCACAACTGGCAAGAGGGCTTAAATTACAGTTACAGACTGTTCTTCCAAACCTCGCCTCTAAAGTGGCATAGATGTGTCGAGGTGCCAATGCCTTAAACATCGATATGAGTCCAAGCCTTAGCTCTTCCAGTCCAGTGAACTTCAGTGGTTCGAGTGAAATGAGCCTTACAGGCAAACCAAAGAAAATCCTGAGAGCCTGTGGGCCTCAGACACACAGAGTATTTGCCAAACTACACAATTTATCAGCTTTTACAAACTTTTCTGGATGATTACATGAAACGGAAAGCAGTCTAAGTGCACTCAACGTGTGTATTTTAGTCTATTTCACTGCCTCAATTGCTTCGAGCAAAAACGGGGACGGTCTCCCAGGCACAATGAAACCATAATGCTACCTTTGGAATGAAATAAGTAATGGTCTAAGAACAACTTTGTCCAATTACAAGATCACAAAAGGTGCATTAACTAAAAAAAGCATCGAGCTTGCTCACATTTAACCGACATGATTAAGATTTAAAAAAATAGTTTAAATGAATTTTATTATTTACTCATGAGAGCCAACAGATTCAAAAGGGGCCTTACAGTGGTGTATGTATGGTCAACTTCTTTCAGTTTAACACTTTAGCCTTCGCGACCAATATTATTCATAATAAACATTTTGAGTTAGTTCGCGTTTGTCCCACATGAGTGGGACAAAGGCGTACAAGAAGACGACGTCTTACAATTACAATTACTAAGAGAGGAAATACATACTAATTAAATGATTACTAATCTGTTATATAATTACAATAACCCCCCCCCTCCCCCACCTCTGATTTCTGCACCTGATGGGTTCAGTGATGACGTCGTCTTTCTCTATTTAAGACCAGAAGCAGGTGGATTGGCTTCACTATTCTGGCAAATCGCCCGATGATGCTGGTTGATGTAATTACCAGCGAAACGGCGTACCACTCAATTGTCAATGTTGTGGATTTACTCTCCAACACACCGGTGGGGCTGAAGCAGTAACTAATTGACGCGTTGTTTACGTGGCAAACCTTACTGGCTGTGTCGGGTGGTGGAGGGGTACGGACACATACTTACACGATCGAACCCAAAAAACCTTCATCAACTTATTTCACGCCGTACGCAGTCAACTGTGCTAATCGGAGGTGCTGGAAATCTTGATAGAGTGAACACCAACGTGATGTGAGACGTTCTGCTTGAATCGTCCTCAAAAGCGTTTGCATATTTTATTTATTTTAAAGGTCTAAGCAACACAAGCCAATTTTACCACCGTGTAGAAATCTGCAACGCCTGCCACCCCAACTTTGATCGAGGCATGACACATTCTATATCCAGAAAGCTACAGGGCACTGTATCCATTACACATGCCAAAGGCAAAAATACCTCAAATTGCTTTGATAACCAGGCCAGGTAGAAGCTACAATTGCAAAACAACTCATGCGCTTCTGGGGTCAAATGTAGCATGCTAAACCTAACCCGTGCAATAGCCAGTTGACAAGCTGAACCTCGTCACCTAAAGGCAAAACATACCCCTTGTGATACCCGATCCCAGCTTGGCAGCAGGGTTGAACAGAATCGCTGCTGCATCTGAAACATTTCTGAAAGCCAACAGATGTCTTGGCCAGCCAAGGTGCTATCAGATTCAGCTTGACCCCATCTCTCGGAACCTTCTGCAAACCCGTGACAATCAGGATAAATGAACGTAGGGATAACCCAGCAACTGGTTCCACCTCTGTGTGAAGGCGTCTGTATCATCCCCCACCCCACTGCCCCCGACCCTTGAGATGAACCAATCAGCTCAAGGGTCACCAATCTCTAAACAATCCGATTACAGGACATGTTGCTCAATGATTGCTCTCCGAGATCCAGCAGTTCCCCACTGAGCCAGTCCGCCCGCGATGTTCTCCGTCCCTCAAGTGCATCAAGAGACCCTCAAACCGAGACTCCTATCACGAGCAAGGGTCACTGAGGCCTGCAGTCGTGTCGGACGATACATCGAAGAGCGGAGCTTTCGCAGTCATCTCCTGGATCCCCCCCCCAACCCCACCTATCTCCTACACCATTTGTCCTTCCTCTCGCACAGCGAGATCTCCTCCACGAACCGAACGTTTGACAACGTTCCACGGAGTGAGGCGGTGGCATGGCCCAGCAAGCAAGCAAGCGGCAGCGGCAGCAGCAAGGTCCGCTTGCTTGTTGCAGACGTTTAGCCGTGCGGCCGAGCAGTACCGGATGATCCTCGTAGCAAAAGTAGCTACTGATGCTACGGGGCCCCGCACTTTCAAGGGCTCCGCGCTAAATTATTTCAAGCTATCAATTCCTGTTCAGTGATTCTGCACTTGCTCTATTGCTATAGTACTATACCGCCATTAACTTTATGAACGACTGGGTGTTAAGGTTAGCGCTTTGTCGTATTATCTGGCTGTATAACAAATGAAAACATAAAATTACTTTACTATGCAAGTAAAAAAATTGTGTTTGAATAATTGTATTCATTTATTTAGGGCCCATTTATGCATGCTACGGGCCCGGCACTAGCTTCATCCGGCACTGCGACCTAGCAAGCCTTCCCGGATAACACTTCCCAGCGTCGCGACAATTACGCGCCGCCTGCTTCACGAAGGAACCCATCGAACGTTGCTTTCGAAGAGCAGGCCACGTGTGCCGGCCTCATTGTCCAAATTTGACAATTACTGCAAATTGGGCGAGAGAGGGGATAAAAAAAGAATCCACAAAGCAACATCGCCTGTCAAAACCTTAGTGCATTTGTGATAACCTTGCAACGATAACAATGGTGCGAATATCAAATGTACTACAGATATAAGAATTAGATTTGATATGGGATGCCGTGGCTTTTAATATAAAAGTAATTTTCCGTTCCTTTCGGAGAATTTATTGCCCACGATGTCCCTCGCCGAGGTCTGCTGAAAGCCCTTCATTTGTCTCACTTATTCAACCGTTGATTTCCAAATAAAAGCAATAATATATATTTTTTAAAGGCCACGACTGGCTCCATGGGGTGCCGTACTCAGCCGAATCCCCCTCGAGAAGAATTTCGCGTGAAAGACGCCCGTGCGACGTTGCTTTCCCTGAAACCCTGAACCTGCGCCCCCCCCCCCCCCCCGATATGTTGAACCCCACCTCGGTGGCCCCCCTTTGGCCATTGCCCGAGGGAGTCGGTGACCTGGGGGCTCCCGTAGCCGCACATGGCTCTGTAAAGGGGCTGCCCCTCGTGACCGTCGTTATTCAGGACCGCCACCGCCGTCTCGTATACGCCACATGCATTGGCGGCTCTTGAAATATTGAGGTTGCTTCGTTTTATAAAACGAATTTGAAGGGGGGGGGGGGGATGGCTCTTCTTGTTATTTTTGGTTGCCCTGGACAATGACCCCGAGGCCAGACAGAATGGCTCAGGATCTTGGATCAGATTTAGAGGCCTACTGTTCTGGCTCTGCAGCCCCGGGGTTTCTTGGCCAGTGCGTGTTGCTATAAAGTACGGTCTGTGTGAGTTCAGCTCGTGAGTATCTGCTCTTGTAAATAATAAAGTCGAAAACATGACTTGCAGCGTCGTCATCAAGCGAGGTGCGGTGCTACGCCCTGTCACGAGCCTGTTTTGCTGATCTCGTCCAGTTAAATCAAAAGACACTTACGGACTTCCAAAGCACGTGAAAACAATTGCAATCTGTCGAAGTCTTTTTGAGGACATCTCACGTTTGAAAAGAGGCACCCCACGTGAATCCGTGATTGAATCGAATCAGGTAAACCACATGGCGGCACTCGTGAGCGTGACGTCACCCGTTTTGAAAAAAAAACTGCCGTTCCAAAAATGATCGCCGTACAAGGAGCAAGTTTTAAACGCATTACATGTTTTATCTGTACATTAAACGGAGGTATTGGTTGCGTTAAAACTCAGTTTAATTTATACCTTGATGAATGCAAGATAAATGGCAGATTTTGATCTGGAAAAAATAGAAAAATTATGACGCGCTTAGATGGCTTTTCGGCAAAAATATCGGAATTGCTGGCAGATTTCTCAAATAAACGTTCAAATAAATGCATACTGAATACAATAAAGCTTACATTTTTATTTAAATATGTACCATTCCTGACAAAAAAAAATTGAATGTGAAAATATAACTTGTTTTGCATTTATTGTTGCTGACATAAGCCTAAATATGCATAAGGTTCATACCATGATCAGTAATCATTTGGAATCACTGGCAATAATTTTTTGGTCTTTTGCTACACGTTGAACTCGTTCTACAGGTATGCTCTTTCATAAGCTTTAAAATCTAAGGCACTTATTTTCCAACTATAAAACTCATTGTGCGATGTTGTGGAGAAACATGGGCTATAGATATAAAATGAAGACAGAAATAATTTAGTTAAATAAATATAAAACAAATGTGTGGGAAAATCGACTTAGTGTTGTATAGCTTTACAGGGGGGTCCCATGACAATCCAGCAGTATTTGTTTGCGAGGTCGAACTCTCCCCATGGCACCCAGAAGGTCGAGATGAGATGAGTTTGTCTGCTAAAACCAATGCTGCAGGAAAGGATCGTTCCGAGAAAGTCCCTAAGCCAATGGACAAAACTTATTTTACATAGAGAAAGAAGACCTCATGGGTTTTCATTATATTACACTTCCTTCGATTGGCTTTGTATTCTACTTTTGATTTAAAGCTTTCGTGACTGCAGGATCCATATTCTTGGTTCTTTCGGTAAAGTTACGTAGAAGGGAAATAATAAAATAATAATAAAACAATACAATTCTCACGACGTTTCGACTGCAACACAAGCAATGAAATCCACAGCAATAAATTTGAAAAAAGATTTTTTTCACATTTTCTTGCTGTGGATTTTAAAAAAAGTTGTTGTTTTCAAATTTTCTTGCTGTGGATTTCACACCTGATGATGATTGCTTGTGTTGCAGTCGAAACGTCGTGAGAATTTACTGTTTTATATTATTATTGCCCTTCTACGTGACTTTACCGAAAGAACCAATAATTTGTATTCTACCTCAAGATATTGAAAGCCACTTGTTGTGATGAGCAATAACGTGTCATTTCCACAGCCTTCTTAATGATTTTGATTAGATTTTACTGCTCCTCCTCTGTGAATACCACTTATCGGAACTTGCTTGGGCTTCACATGAAATAACACGCAATGTTGATAACTGTTTCACCTTTAGTGCGAGAAGTCACACTCCACAAACCGCCGTACCCGAGAGAGTTGAGAACGGGGTGATGGTGAGGAGTCACACCATTAACTTCTTAAATTAAGTTGCCAGTACATGGTCTATGGATTAGGAGGAATCCAATTTCATATGTACTGCATATTAAACAATATTCTTGCCATCTCCAAGGGTACCGTGGAAGTGACAGCTTCATGCTTTATTGTAAATAACTGGCTGGAAACCATAAATTGATAGCTTAAACAATACCTATGCGTTTCTTGTTGGCCTTTTCCCTTGATAGTGCCGTGGTTGCGATGTTAATTCCCTCGCCTGGTATGGAGGATGTCGTGGGTTCAGCCCCACCCTGACGCCTGCATATTTGAAATTTGCATGTTCTCCCTGTGGTCGCGTGGATTTTCTCCGGGTCCTCCCGTTTTTTCCATCCACATTTAGAAACGTGCATTTAGAGTATTTGGCTACTATAATTTCCACGTGATAAGCCACTTCGTTGAACTATCATGTGATAACCAGGTTGACCTCTGAAAAGGGCTTTAAAGCTCAGGGGCCTTACCCACTAAAATAAAAAAAGGTTTTGTTTAAAATGGTTCTCAAAAATATGCTTTTTTTCATCCACATAGTATTAATCGTGTAATGATTCAACTGCACACCACATCTAAATTGTCATCACTCAGGTTTGTGATTCGATTTTTAAAAACCTATTATTTTATTAGTCTAATATCGTAGTATCTTTGTATCGTATTTTGTGCTGTCCAGATCATACTGTCCCCATTTTGTATTAATTTGTCGCGTCTCGTTTGTTGTGTTGTCCGCATATTTATGGTCCGTTTTGATCATACTATTAATGCAAATAAAGATTAGCATATACTTCGCTTAAGCCGATTCTCACTAATTGATGTATCTTGAGCGAAATAATTTGATGGATAATTACCTCCAGAATAATTAAAGTCAATTATCGTATATAAACTTCAATACTCTGAGTGACAAAATACTCTAAAATGTTATCAATATTGGCATCAAGAAGAAAACACACAACTGGACCCACACATTTCCACTAATCAGGTTTTTCAAAATCCATTCAGGGGTTGTTGTTGTTGCTAATAAGACAAATAGACATTTTGTAAAACCTGTCTACTTTTTGTCTCCTCTTAAATTTGCTGTAATTAATGTTATATGAATGCACCATTTGGGTGCCGAGGAATTTAGTGGAAAAATATCCAGTTTAGCCATATAGATTGTCGATAGGGCGACACCTGCTGATAAAAAAGCAGAACTCTGCTTCAGTTAATGTCTGACCAAAACCTACCAACGCATTACTCTCAAAATGTATATTGGCTATGATTTATAGGAATATAAAAATTGTGGTATGACAGTGTTCAATTTACAGTTCAGACTTTAAAATTTTCTGCCGTGATGCCACACTTGGTGCAGATGCTGCCATAAGATTTTCAAATATTGTGAAAAAATTGGTAGGAGCAAGGGCTGCATTTAGAACAGGGCAGAATCCACATCTTTAATGAGCAAAACAAGAGGGCGATTCATTTATAGATACTACACTAACATAATAGGGGGGAAATTAACACATTTTAATTCAAAGTCACTATGTATACCACCTGCCAATCGCAATACACGTGTGAAACCTTTCGACACTCTTCTCCATCAGTAAAGAGCCACCGCGTCACAACATTTATTCACCTGTTAAAGACCAAAGTCATTAGCAATCAGTGGAGCATCTCTAATTGAATCACCCTGTATTTCTGGACACACTATTGTGCGTTGTAAAAAAAATTGTGATGGGAAAAATTGCTCCGTAGTAAATTACTGCAGACGACGCTAAGACACGTGTGTCAGGGACTCAGGCCTCAGTGTTTACATCACAATACTGGACACGATAGAGTACACTTTAAATGCAACCTCTGCTGCCATCTCTGGTGAGTACTCTGTTTTAACTTGTTTTTTGGACCAAGCTTAAAATATACAGGATATTTGAAATTTTTGGTACTTATTTCAATATTTTTTCAGAATTTTTTTTTTACCAACAAAAAAATTACCCCCTGGAACGTATCCTAAAGTTTGTATCATTAAGTCAATAGTAAAAATTGGTTTCGTTTTACGTCGTTTCACCTAACGTCACACGTTTTTCAGGAACGCATCTGCAATGTAAACAAAGGACTAAACTGTACACGCGCTAACGCCGCAAATGGCCTCATTAATCAAACCTTAACACGTTTAACAAACCCAACATGACATTAAAAAAATAACGTGTATTATTTCAAAATCTTTTATTATGAACAGAACATGGATTTGTATAAGTGTGTTTTCATACATCGTACATAAGTCATAACACAACAGTTATGCACACAAACCCTGACCTTAATTACCTCAATAGTTAAAATGCATACATTTTTTTGGAATTAACTTTAACTTTAACTATGTAAAATTATTTTGTATCGTAAAGCGTAAAACACCAGCATAACCCCCAACATATTACCAGTGCATCCAAAACATTTGTTTTAATCTCCAACGGGTTTAAACCGCTTGACATGCATACAGGTTAGGCAATTCAATGGTATCCATCACTAGCCTTTCAAACACTACATATTCTTGGGCAAGGCACCAAAAAAAAACAAACAAGTACATGTACTCTCATCATGCTGATGATCATTGTCGTATAACTCTTTTTTTTTAACCCTTCTCACCAAAAGCCAACGCAGATGAACTAGCTTATCATTTCAGGCGTAAAACTGGAGTCACTCAAGGTTGGCTAGAACTGCAGTTGTAGAGCAGCAGCAGATGTCCTCACTGATAAAAGGCTCTTCGATGTTTACATTTTTAATGTTTGCCTTCCAGCTGCGGTTGTGGGCAGATGAAGCTGAAGTGGATCTCTTAGACGTTTTCAAATCCAGCTCGGCCTAAATAACAACGGGGAGAGATGAAACGGACAATCGTCAGAGGTCTTCAAGCGAACATTTAACCACTCTTTCGTACAATCTTCCACAAAATGTATGAAGGATAATTGCTCCTCCGCCAGTGCAGTTTACATTTCCTTAACAAATAATCGGGTAGCTCGAGTTGATGACAAGTGTGATTTAATCTGTACAAATAGAACACGTCAAAAAGATAAGTCAATTGTATAATCCTGTGATAAGTTCACGTGTTCCCATTGTCCTCTTGTACTATTTTCCCAGGGGTCCCTTGCCAACATGATTTCTCGTCTCAATTGAGTTTTAAACTAGGTGATAATGATATGACACACTTAAGCGGTTGCGCTTTCGCTAAGTTGTCCCTCACCTGAAGAAGGACGCTTGTGTTGGGCCGAAACGTCGTGATTTAATTTATTTAAAAAAATTACCTACGTGACTTTACCGAAAAAAAACCAAAGAGTATGGTGATAATGATACGACTGAGGGAAAGCCACGAGAATATGGCAAATGAGCTATCCTGTAGCCAAGTGGAACGACCAGGCCTGCGACTTCAATTCATATGACCCACTGGCCCACCGAAGTCTGCCAATTCACAACGAACTGCAAACAATACCCATCCTTCACTACGTCTTGACTGAAATAATCAGGTACTACAAGGCCATATTTTTTACCTGGCAACACTTTCAAATGTTAGTGTACTCTCTCCCTTGAGTCGCTCGCAAAGGCTCCCTTGAAGTGACCGAGGTGCGTTCACGCGTGGCATGCCAAATGCATTTCAAAAAGCACCTTCGGGACTGTGTAATGTAAATATTCTCTCCTGCTGAGGACTACTTGGGCAATGTCATCCTTGAGCTTGTTGTAAGCGGCCAAGTCAAGCGAGTCTTCTCAGCGTGACGGTGGAAGAAGTGCAGGTACTGACGATCCCTTGCGTCCTGGTAGATGTATTCCTGTAATGCGCAAGTTCACCGTCACTTAAAAGACTTCATATTCTCACTCAACGCTCATTCACCGCAACAAAGCGGCACCTTGTGAAGCATTTAATCTCTTTTATTTGTACTCCCGAGGTCAGCAGATGGGATTTATTTGTCACCAACACAGGGTACACGCAGCAGCAGCACTTTCCAAACGCGAGCACAGATTGCTAATAAAATAACATAACCACATTTTCGCATTGTAAGGTCTTCTATTTGCAGATCCACTGAAGGTTCATCCTCCCAAGTTTACCCACCTGTCGAGTTAGGATGAATAGGCGTACATGGCTATGGCGCTGCCATAGGTGACGAAATAGTGACAGGCTCCATGATGTCCCACGAGTATTCCACCAGGTGAGGCGTGCCAGGAATCCAAACTGCGTCGCCATGTACGCCAGGCCCCCCCACAACACCAACGCGTGCGCTTTTCTGCCTTCAGCTTCAGATCTTTCTTCACCTGTGAAAGAAAACGGGGTGGAGAAGTGTTGAGATTAGTGCCTGTGTCGAGATAGGAGGACAAAACGAGGAAGGGGGTGGGGATTTGAAAATTCATATTTCGCAATTATTTTGCGTGGCTTCGGCTAAGGTAATGTTACCGCAGTAGATGATAGACATTGGATGCATCAGAAGATAAAACAACTATTTGGATTAATATAGCATCTACATGTGATTGCCATCCACCACCTTACCGAGTGCAGAAACAAAAACGAGTAATGTTTCTGGTCGAGTATTTTCTCTATGACGCAACTGTTAAATTAAATTGCAACCACACTGCATCTGCATACAAAAAAGTAAAACATTGGCATATTAAAATGCCCTCTTTGCCAAAATTATCTCATTGTAATATATTTACCAACCCTCCTCTAACCCGATTAAAAGCAAAAAGAACTCATTAAAGTGTCATAAAAATAACACCGAGCTCACATGGACCATTTAGATCCGTTATAGCAGTGGTCGTGGGGGAGGTGGGAGTAACATTTTCCTTACTTCACTTTCAATACGTTTGGGCGGGCTATGCTTTAACAGACACCTCGGCGTTATCCAACTCGCTCGTCGTACACTTTATGTCTCACTGTTCGGTGTTCATAAGGTCTGCGCCGCGTATGTTAAGCGCACAACGCAAATACTCCAACACGTTTGTGCACAAGAACGACAAACCGAACATGCACGTCAACAGAGCATAAAGAGGCACAAGTGACCGAGCGTGCTAAAATTGCAAACAGTGTTGCCAGATCAAAAATATTTCCCCCTAGTACCAGACTGCATGCAAGAAGACCCTTGCAGTGACCGATAGAGTTTTGCAAGCCGTTTCAAAGCAGTGGGCCACGTATGGTAAACAGGCTTTACAAATTGAAACGCGGACCCATATGTGGCCCGAAGGCCCGCACATTTAAGCACCCCTGTACTACAGCATAACAGCTAAGGATTTCATTTATTTTGGAGAATGAACATTGGAAGGTACGAAGTGATCGTGGCCGGGGGGGGGGGGGAGAAGAAACCTTTTCTAGTGGCTCAATTTGGACCCGGAGGTTGTCCAGCTTGGTGAGCAACTCTCTCTCGCGCTGTAGCTGGTGTTCCTCAATGCGCACGTGGTGTACATCTGCTGCACCAACACCTTCACCTCACCGAGGGCGGTCGCATCGTCAGCACTGAGGCTTCCTGGACAGTACCACAAAGCAACAGCAGCAGTAGCAGCACAGCAAAAGGGGGGGAGGGTCGGAAACATTAACTCAAAAAGATATCACGTAAAAAATAAAATATAGTACGTACTCATTGATGCACAGATGCATCGACTGTGCCTGCTATGAGTAACTTTGAAGTTCAAAGGAATCGTTTCAATTACATATTTTGTCCGGGCAGCATTCGTGTTTACAGCCAAAACCAGCACCTTTAAATAATGCACGCGTTAAGTCCAAAATAAGAAGCAACATTTCTTTATGGCTGCCAATATGGTTTTGCAGCAGTGATGTTAAAAGGGCCACTACATTTAGTGTTCAGCGTAAGATGCTTGCAGATGTCCCTTTAACAGTTTTCCCAGCGTTGGCTCCAGTATCAAACAATCATATTTCTCTAACCATTAGGTTGGTTGCTTGCCATCCTTAAAATCCAATTTAAGAGATGTGTGCATTGCAAGGCACTCTAGCTGTGGTCTATGTGCTCTTGCTTCTTTAAATTTATTGGCAGAATAAAACCCATTTGAGATAGATTTGCAGCATATTCGAGCACCATTTACATTTTAGTACAAGCTCATATAGAATTTGATCCAAGATTTTTTTCTTTCAATTCCATTATTAGTATTTTTTGCAGGTGAGACGAAATCATGAGTGGATGGAAAAAACCGCATGAATTAAAGTACAAAAGGAGAATACTACACATCGATACAGATTGGTCATAAATGTAATGAATGTAAATCTCATTAGGTATTGTCAAACTAAGTCTATAATTATACCATAAGCAAGTATGTACCGAGGACTTTGAGAGAAATCCTACCTTAATCTCAAAGGCATATTTACAGAAGTGTAAAGCTTGTAGTTTCCTCTAACAATTGTTACACCAATTAATTACTAACGTTTATTTTGTGGTGGTGGGGGAGCAATAGTACAGCGGCGAGGGGTTACCACACTGCACTATAATCCTGGCTGTCGGTTAGCTTCCTGACCATGGCTGGCATCAGTTTGCCAAAGGTATCTGAACCGGGCATGGACCAACTCGTTCACAAATCTTCACCGACTAGCGTGAAGTATGGTCAAAACAACCCCCATGATTAACACAGCAGGGGTGGGCCTTCATCTCGCAGTGGAATGACGAAGGGCAGTACATAATTTGAACAGGCTGGCTAGTCTCGTGCTTAAATTGTTGGGTTTTTAGTTGAGTAATATTGACATCAATAAATCTTCAGCAGAAGTTGCAGCTCTGTAATTATCTTAATGGAATCCATTAAATCTGTTGTCTTCAATTAGTTTCCTTCAATTAGTCACACAAGACAAAAATTGGATAGTCCTTTCATTGTTTTGCATTCCATTTGCATTACTTAAACGAGCTTTTTTTACAACGTATTCAAAACATTTCAAAGTCAGTCACAAACTAACGGGCATTAATTAATGTACCTCGTTTAGGAGGCTGAACCAGATACGATTCTTCGTTGATGACAAGTTTAAAATCTTCCAAAAGAAGAATATCAACCCCCGTGCTTGCTGCCACTCTGGTTCCATCTGCACAGGGAAGGAAACCATAAATGGAGGTAATTACACGAACCCACACACATTAACAAACTCAAGATATTTTTCATCTTCTTTTATACAGCTACTGCTGCATATAGTGATGAATGTTTTTTTTTTTATACTGCCCCATATAAGGTATGTCCTCTTCCACCAACATTTATGAATTGTATACCACGTTACTAATGTACAATTAGTAGGACTCTTCAAAATATATAAAAAATATATTTTAAATATAATTGTGCCATGAGAATTTTTTTTGCAATACCAGGTTAATTAAAAATAACGTTTTTTTTACATCACTTAACACAGTGCCAGTAAAAATCGTTTCCTCTCACCAACAGTTAAAGATGCCAGTCATTATTTTAATTAACCCGTTACTGATTACGCAAGGTCACGGAAGCAGAAATGTTACACATTTAATGCAATAATAGCCCACACATTCATCCGTATCACCTGCTGCTGCACTTTTAATAATTGTAATGAATGTGCCAAACAACTCGGCATGCGCCAAACGCAACGATTTCAAAACCACCGATGGCTCCAGCGTCACCTAGTGTGTATATTGCTGCACGGTCGATTCCCCGATCCTCTGCTTGCAGACTCCTCAAGAAGTCTCCGACATTCTCCAGTACAGGCCTCAGTGTGAATTGGCATCGCTCCTTTCGTGAAGGCAGGGTAATGGCCACCACCGGCAGTCCATTGGCATATGACACAGTTACCTCTGCAAAACATGCGAGACAAAAACGCTGATATTAAAACGGTTCATCCCAGAGCAAATGCACGTACATGTACAGACATGTATCGATCAACCGCTGGATGAGGGCCCCAACACACGATGTGGGCTGAAGGGGTTATTTGACCATACTTCACCATTCTAGCTCGCATGGGTTCGTAAAGGTGGGGTGTTAGACACGTGGAACAATTGAAGTGCACTGCAATATGCTGCCCACCACAGTGCCCTACAGCAACTAACATTTGTTATGCATAGAAGTCACCCAATCCAAGCACTATCCAGGCCTAAAAATCCCACTTAGATTCTGAGATCTCATGAAATTGGGCGCATTCTGGGAGATTTGGTAACCCCCGAGCATCCGTAAGGAAATTAATGTTCCGGGCAAGTGTAAAGTGTGCAGTCCCACCAAGGGTGACCCCTATATGCCAGAGCTGCTGATTGATGAATGTTTGTCATGAAACCCCATGAGGGCCATTCACAGTATGCATTTAAAATGTATTTAGTGGTCATCTCATCCCTCCCTTAGGATTGCCAGTCTAATTTGTCAATAACACTCGATTATTCGCTCTAATATCTGATTTTAAAAACACGTGTTTCAGCGAGAGAAAGTGATATCTTAACGTGATAGCAAATGCATGAAATTCACGAAAAAATATTTTTAGCATTTTAAACAAAAAAACCCGGCTTGACAATCATGTAACCTTTTACTTGGAAAGGTCATAGGCATGTCCCTGTCATTCAAATGGTTTAGTCTGGTACGACATTCCTGTGTGATTTAAAAGCCAAAAACACTTGCAAAAGGGTGTGTCCATTTATAAAACTGATGGTTGTCTTGCAGGGCAAGGCAGTAATTTACAACCTTGAACCAAATGTAAAAGCTGCACATATCTGTGCATCTGTATATGCTACCTACCCAAAATAATGTGCAGGGAACACACCACACTTACTTTCAAAGTCTTTCCCCACCAAGCAAAATCCAACCCGACAGTCCAATTTCAGCATAAATTGCCAGCAAATTGAGGGGACAATGAACACTCGGTAAAGAAAGAGTTGAAACCCACAGGATTGCTGCACTTTTCTCCCTCTCCCTTGGTGCAAAACGTGCTGTTTAGGTGCCCTAACTGTGTCCCTAAAAGGTTACAAAGCGTGCACCACGGCACTCGATAACATTCAACGCCTTTTGATCATTGATTGTCCTATTTCTTCGTGAGACAAAACCATCTAGTTGCTCGTTACAGTCGTTGAGATTCGTTTAACGGCGTCTGTAATTTAATGGATACAAGCCGTCCTGGGTACAAGGCCCATTTTGACAATTACAAATATGGTTTGAGCTTTAACCGCTGGCTGTAAACACAAGCACGGACGTTTATAGCACAATGTAACACGACTCAAAATAATGTTACGCATATGTTAATGTGCCACTTACTGAAAATCAGCTTGGAGCATAAAACACGCTTCAAATGCATTTCACTTCATCTTACGACGTAAGAAATATCAGTCTTTTAACAGCAGTGGTTTGTTAATTTATGCCACAATCACGGTGACATAGTATGAGTAGTATGTTATGTCGAAATTCTTTCGCACCATACGTAGCCAACCGTACTAATCGTAGGTGAGGGGGGGGGGACAACAAACTAAATACAAAAAGCAGGTCAACAAAAATGAGTTTTCAATCCACGTGAAAAAGTGCATAGCTCCAGTGGTTCCTAATGAGGAGGAGCATTCCAGACGGCCGCAGAAGCGCATCTCATGGGCAGCCAAAAGCTGCTGCGAGGATGACCAGAGCTCCCGTGATGGTTTATGCTCCTTGACGAGATCAGCGAGGTATTGTGGTTAATGTTCGGCAACCACTGTGTGAAATGAGTGCGACCGTCCCACGCAGTGTTGCTTACTCACCATCAGAGGGCACCACTGAGCTGCTGCAAGCAACTGGGCAGAACCTCCACAGGGGGAAATGTTTAGCCTGGAAGAGAGAGGGGAAAAAGAGCAATAAACAAAATAATTACGCTCTAAAACTAAACGCTCAGGAAACTGCATTACTCCCAAATGCCACAAAAGTTTAATTTGTTCCATTCTTCCAGATTTTCATTTATTTGTTCAGCGATCAAGGTCACAGTTGGCACTCGACTAAATCCCAGTCAATAGGCTTGGCAGAGTGGACAAAGTGAAATTGACATCACTGATTGGCTAAAACTTGGCCAAAATTGTAAGCACGGTATTCTCGAGGGAAATATTATCACAAATTGCCCCCATCTCCATAATAAACAGTTCACCTAAGCGTAATATACTCTTTAGATACAGTCATATTAAAAATGCCTTACCATCTGTCCAAATGTGCATTTCAAACTATCACTACATCCTATTTTTTACAATGTTGACTGTGGTTTTGAAATGCAAGGTTTTGTTCTATTTTAGTTACGTATGAAAACTCTGGAGCGTATTTCGATTTTTCATAACACTTGAGTAACTTTTGCCAAAACCATTATTATCAAGTCATGCTTGTTTACACCCTTGAGGGAATAGCGATTAACATTCCAAGCACGGTTTATAAAAAGCATGATTTCTCATTGTAATAAAAGCTTAATCAGGAATAAGTTCCTTTACACATACACATTCCTTAAAAACTAAATAGTCAATTCTGTATTGAAAAATAAAATAAAGATCATAACTAATAATGCAACGATTCAATGAACTTCAATTCTATTGGTCACAATAAATGCATGGAGTTGTGCAAGGAAAAATATCTAATCCTCTATTCATGAGAAATTATTTGATTCTTACATTGCGAGTAAAAGTTAACCAGGCAGAAAACAATGTAGAGACCGCACAAGACTAAAACACAACTGTCGGATTGATTTGTCATCACGGAGATTAAGGGGTGTAAAATCAGTCTTAATACTATTTTAATTACCATTCCATGCCACATCACAACGTTTCGCATCAATAAACGTAGGGCAGGTTAAAGTTAATTTTAAAACAGGTTACATTATTTTATAGCATGGTGCATTGCTATACATAGTAACAGAGAACTAAGGAATTCATTCCATTAGTTGCTTCCCAGGATAACAAATAACTGGATAGTATTCTTAGGTTTTTTCGGTAAAGTCACGTAGATAAAACATTAAAAGTAAAATATTACTTGATACAGCTGTCGTGGCTGTGTGGTACCAACCTAAAGACGGAAGCTTGTGTTGCCTCCGAAACGTCGTGATTTTTATTTTATTTTATTACAGCTGTCGTGGCTGTGACGGCACCACCTGAAGACGGAAGCTTGTGTTGCCTCCGAAACGTCGTGATTTTTATTTATTTTACTTTTTAATGTTTTTACCTACGTGACTTTACCGAAAAAAACCTAAGAATATGAATCATTGCAGTCACGAAAGCTTCAAATCTAGAATTAACTGGATAGTCTCATGGTTAATTGACGCTGCATCTGAGCCAAAATGAACAGGTTCAATGGGTTAAATATAAGACTACCCAGTAGCGCTCCAGGGAATAGTTATTTTCAGCCAAGATCTATCCACCGTCAGATGAAGGCCTACCCAAGCCAACGATACCACTGCAGGAATGATATGCGACTTGGCTTCAACGCGCTGGTCAGTGCGGGTTTAAGATACGCAACATGCAATGTTATAACTTAAGATGGTACATTCTAACTATATAATTGTTGCTGGATGCAATTACCAGCGAAACGTCGTACTCAAATTGTAAATGTTGTGGTTTCACGCTTCAACACACCGGTGGGCTAAAGCAGTGAACTATTTGTCTTTTGTCAACGTGACACTTTTTTACTGATTGGCCGTGTCGGGTGGTGGAGGGTTACGACACATTTATAAATAACGCGATCTAAACCCAAAACGTTGATTATGAATATATAATTGTATAAACGATATGGTATTAAAATAATACCGCATGCAATCAAATCACAACGTATATAATATTGAGGCTGATTTGACAGGTAAACAGCCTCATTGAACATCATTACAGCTGTGTGAACGTGTAGGAAATAATTACTAATGTGGCATTTGGGAAAGAAGACAACATGGCTTTTTACATAATTCACGAGGTCTTTAATGTTCATTTTAAATTGTCCGTTGATATAATGGGCCATATCCCAAATTTGAAAAGTGGAAACATTACAAACAATGTGTATAAATGGGGTTTTCTGTTATTATTTCCCATGTCCCTCTTACTGAAGCATACTATAATTTATCTGGCAGTTTTTCTGATTGTAAACGGAATAACATATTGCACAATTGCTTTTGGACTTTTGGAAACCAATACTTAAGTACTTTTACAATCCACAGGCAAAGCAATTCAATAAAACAACATTTTGACATTGTAACTATTCACTGTATCCATTCAGATAACAAAATAAGTAAAACATATTTAACTGTGGGTGAACACGTATCGTAGAATTCATCAGCCTGTATCTGTGTTGATCTGCCTGGCAAGAATGATTTGTGTAGTGGGCTGTCTGGTTTCACTCCACAAAAATGCCCAGAGACTATGGGCAGACATAACTTCTAAATTATTCAGAAGAACAGCTGGTAGTTGATTGCTGCTCAAATAATAAAACCATTTACAAATCTCCCTATGATCATATCTTAAGATGAAAAAGTGTACACCTTATAAAAGAAAAGGTGAACATTTCATTAAATAATTTACAAATGTGCACCCTTATTTAATAGTTATATTTGGTGTATTGACGTGATGGTCGGTAGTATGACAGAAGAAATGAAATACCTCTAACCCCTACCTAATTTCCCGAAGTGGTGACCAAAATAAGGCAATAATCAATTTGATGAAAGGACACACCATGAAATTAAAGGTAATGAATGAATTCAAGTCATTTGCGAATTGTGATAACTGAAACAATACATTCCACAAAATATAACGGAATAAAAAACATTTTAAAACCACTCAAATAACAACAAAAAACGCAATCCACACGAAGACGTTATATATGACATGACAGCTATGAAGCAGTTTGTTTTCTCTTCAAATCAAATTGTATAGCGCTCTGTTAGAGCAAGGTGGTGGTGTATTACACCAATATGGAAGTGATGGATATTACCATGGCAGCAGATGGAGTGTCTAACCCCTTTACCCTTTCCAACTGATTGCTGTTTTTATTGTTACCATTTATCAGCTGGCTGGGCTAGATTCAGTCCACATGAAGGGCTCATGTTTAATTAAAAGACTTTAACTTCGTTAATGCCTCCGAAAGAATGCTGACCAATCTTTCAGTAAACTCATAAACAAGAACACAAAATGGCCCATAATACATGGAGCTGATATAAGCACCCCTTACAGTTTACTCAATATCATTATTTTGTGCTCAATGTGTTAGAGCAAACTCCATTAAAATATTTAATGGAGAATCAAACAGATTTACATTTTTTTAAATAAAAATATAAAAACTGCAATTGCACTTATGTTGGTAAGCTTGTTTGTCCTAACAGGGGTCATAATTATTAACATTAAAGTTAACTTGTTATGGAATAAGGCTATTACAGTGTGTAAATGATAATCTTCCTTACAGATATTCACATTTTATTAATGTGATTTGTCAAGGGAACAAAACAAGTATGGAAACCCATCTCAAAACCATGGAAATGTAATTTCAAATTACCTATGAATTTGGAGATCGTGAGCTCCAACAGAGGAAATGCTAAATATATTGTCATTTACTAATCCAGAGCGTACAAGATATAGCATCGGTTTGTTTTTGTTACATGAGAAGGTCGCTCTTAGACTAAATAAAGCACACAATCTGAACATGTGGGAGTTCAACAAGAGAGTTTGTCAACAAATGGAGCAATGGAGGAGCAATCAAAGCTATCCCCGTTGCAGCAATGGCCAATGACAGAAAAGTGACACCACCATCTGGAGGACAATCAGGGGTCCATGGCAAGAGAGGATTCAGAAAATGTGCTCTTGTCTTTTTCACTCGATCCTTTGAAAATCTATGGAGCCTTTGGGTTCGAGTTAAATCATTATTATTAACATGGGTGGCAGCTGGATATAGAAGGGTTTGTGTTGACATAAAAAAATGATTTGGAAATGTTCGCACGTATGCTATAAGGTTATATTTTTACCATACAATAACCCCATGCTAATCCAACTGCAACGACATTGATATCCCGAGAGGTCGTCCATGTTATGCTTGTATATGACCAGATTGTAACCCCCACACCTGCACTAAGACAGCAGACAGCATGGTTACGAGCTGTGCATGCACGATTTCACGAGAGCATCATCATCTTATAACAATGTAGGATTATGTGTAAGAATACTGGCATTTGCCAATGTAGGATCATATTTGTAAGATGCCAGTATGCTTACACATACGATCCCCCGTTGTTGATAACAGGACATTGTGGCGTGGGGTCAGTGAAAACCACCGAAAATTACACTTGCCAGAGCACAAAGTCTCATGTTTCACCAACAAATTAATTGTGACACAGGGTGGGTGTTTAACACGGAGGCTGGGGTGTTAATCTTAAAATGAACATCTTCAATGCCACCTGGTGGATAGTACTCCCATTGGGATTCCATAAACCACCTAAGAAACATGTCAATTCACTAATTGGCAACATACTATCTCACAGCCATTAACTCCTTTCCACAAAATATTATTCAGAAAAAGACATCTCTGAAACCGCTACGAATATCTCGAATCACATCCAAATTAAGGCAACAAAGAGTGGACTGCAGTGCTTTGTGAGTTTCACTGCATTGACAATAGAGTACAGAGTAAAGAATGAAGTCTGATATATGCAATATAATCCAGAATAAATCCACTTTGGCGGGCAGGGTAGCAGATCGTTATTTTTTTCCACGTATAAATATTAATAACTCTCACCTAATCATTCATGTTTTGTTGAGTAGCGATATTAAACGTAGATTGTTGTCTTGCACAGATGTACTGTATACGTATTCAATGCTTTCCAGCAACAAGAAGTATAACGAGCAAGTCATTAATACATTTTGCAAATATCTCTATTATTGCTGAACACGCAAAAGAGTAATGCAAAATAATATATTTGATGGCTTATCATTTTGGAATAGTTTACATCAACAACCACGTGAAGAAAGTTAAGTGCTGTAAATTCATATTTTTAGTATAGGCTCACAAACTATGATACGGTAAAGTTAATAAATTGACTCTTCTATGAAAAATGCCGATTTCATGTTTCTCACATTTCCAGATTAAAATTCAGATGGGTAAGTCAACAAAAATAATGTATAACACATCGTAAAACATTCAAAATGTGTTCATAATGGGACGGCACAATATGTACACATTTGGTTCAATTATAATTTTTAAGTTAACCTTAACATCACCCCACTTTTTTATATTCATTGTAATAAATTACTCCCCTTTAAAAATACATAATCAACCCTCAAACTACATTTATATAGCTATTTGACAAATTCATCATTCACTAATTGGGTTCCAGAGAGGGTCAGACTTTATGATTCCAAACAGCCACATCAGGTCAAATCTTTGACCCTGAGATGAAGAGTTACGCTGTTTAACTCCAAGTGCCTGAAAATGCAAGCATTTCAACGCAAACATATTTTATGGTCATATGTATTATTTCCTTTTCATGCAGACCACCTCCATCAATGTCACCATCGTCTGTGAAAAAACCACTTGGCCTCTAACAAAGATTTTTTAAAGGCAAAAAAACCCAAAAACAGTGTGGCCAAACGATGCTTTAGGGGTAATAAACCTACCTTGTGATTCTGCAACATGGGCCAAAAATGTTTATTTCTGTGAAAAAGTTTTCTTCCTTGATCAATAAGTAGGAATTATTGGCTTTATCGGTATTGAGGAAGGCCCGAGGCTCCCAATTGTACAGAGTAATGGCTGGTGATGATCAAGGATTTTCAAGAGACCTATTC
>NW_026892189.1:0-30000 GCF_015708825.2 Lethenteron reissneri
CATTTGTCAGAGAGATGTTTGAGGTCTCTTACCCCCGTCGTTGTCCACAAAACTTCAGTGCCGACACTTTGAAATAAAAGACAGGGAAAACAAAAAGAGAATTGCTAACATCACATCCAGCCAGCCACCTCCGTTTCTCATAACAAGCGCGGGTGAAGCTTCGTGTGTAGCTTCGTCCTCTGTCACTGGCCTGCTGCTGGATTTGTAAATCGGGTTGGTCCGGTCCGAGATCCTTTATCTTTTTTTTTCTTCCAGCGAAAGCCTTGTGACAGGGTTTTTTTGTAAATAAATTACAGAATTTGGATGAACTGCTGCCATTGTTTACACAAAAAATTTGATCAGCCTAGCAAGTGTCAAAGTGGTGTCGCCTGCGCACTCGCAGTAGTGGCCCAGAGCGTAAATTTGAATGACAGGTGACGAGAACCAATCAGATTGGATAAAATAACATGTATCCAATTCTGATTGGCCAGGGACGCAACGACTTGCGCCCCGAGGAATCTTTAAGAAACCAATTAGAGACCAGCTTCAGGTCACATGCTGTCCGAAAATTTAAAGTCTCACATAGACATCCATTTGTCCGGCGCCCCGCATGAAACACATTGAAAAACATAGAAAATAGTTGACCGATTAAAGCCAGTTTTTATTAATGCTGATGCTTTTCTTACTACCAGCCGGCACATCGTATGAAAAAAATATTTTATTTATGTATTTTTATATAAATTTTGTATATGTATATTTCTTGAATAATGATGGGGGCGGCGCCCCTGCGCCCTCTATTGACGAGCCGCCACTGCTATTAACGTCACATTTACACCATTGGAACCTCATTTGCCAGTAAAAATATGATTTGGTTTTTTTACCCTTTTTTCTGGCAACAAAACTGACACCTTTTTTACAAGGAGTCATGTTTGCATGGACCACAATACCTGCAGACATAATGCAAACAAAAAACACAACTCTGATAATGTATGCACTGTCCTTGAAGTTGATTGATCCACACCCATGTGAGACTAGGCTCTAAGGAAAGCTGTCTCGGGTGGACCTGTTTGCACTTAGTCACTTTAAGATGTTTTCTTGTTCACGTTTCTGTTCTTTGTTTGTTGCGGTTGCACCCGATTCAAGAGCCGAATGGCTCACAGGGCCACACCTAATACATGAACTTGAACCGAGTCAACCCAGCCTGACAAGTGAGCACTGATTGGTGCAGTGTGTACAGATCCATCAGCGCTGGGGGGGGGGGAGAGACAAAGACGGCCGGGCGTGATTGACTCTGTCGCTGCACCACCAGCCTCGACAATGCGTCGGGGCTGCATCTACATAACACGCGGGCTCTACCTAATACATGAACTTTGAACTTTTTTGAACTTTGTGCTACCCACTGCCTTTGACCCCTTGGCCCGCAGGAGAGTTTGGCAAGGTGCGCATCGGATACCTGAAGCATGAGGGCAGCAGCGTAGGGGCAGCGACGGTGAGCGTGGCCGTCAAGACGCTGAAGGGCAGATCCGACGAGCAGCAGCAGCAAGACTTCCTGTGCGAGGCGAGCGTCATGGGCCAGTTCGACCCATCGCAACATCGTCCGCCTGGAGGGCGTCGTCACCAAGAGTGAGCTGCTGCAGAGAACGTCCCTTCTACGCAGTTTAAACAAAGTCACACCGGCGAGTCTGTTACGTCGCTGGCTGTGCGGCTGGTGAAGCCCGTTGTCGTGATCACCGGTGAAACGTCACCGCACTCGGATGGGAAATGTTTGGATTTGCTCTCCAACTATACACTACACTATACACTACACTATACACTATACACTACACTATACACTACACTATACACTACACTTATACACACATACACTACTAACACTATACACTATACACTACACCTATCACTACACTATACACTACACTATACACTACACTATACACTACACTATACACTACTACACTACACTAACACTACACTATACACTACACTATACACTTCACTACTACACTACACTATACACTACCTACTATACACTACACTATACACTACACTATACACTACATACACTATAACCTTCATACCTAAACTACACTTACACTACTATACACTACACTATACACTACACTATTATACACTATACACTACACTATACACTACACTATACACTACTATACACTACACTACTATACACACTACACTACACACACACTATACACACTGCACATTACCACTACTGGGTTTTCACGTTCTGCAGATGTAGATGCCACCACCACCATCTATTGCGTGTGGTGGTTGAACTTACAACTCTCGGTTCAGAACGGGCAACCGGACGTACAGGTTTGTTCGTACCTCTGAAAGTTCGTGTTTATGAAAACACAGCGATGCATCTTGGCAGCAATACAAGGTGCTTAGTGACCCTGTGATGATGTTGCGGTTTAGTCGTGAATGCTTTGCGTGGATTGCTAACGTCTGCTTTCTTGCCCTCTCGACGAAGGTAAACCCGTCATGATCATCACCGAATTCATGGAAAACCATTCCTTGGATGTGTTCCTCAGGGTAAGAAGTGGCAATGCCAAGTGATGCGATCATCGGTGCGTTGCAGCCTCACAACACTCACAGTTGTGTCTGTAACTGTCCACACATGGCGAGCAAATGGTGGCGTGTTGTTGTTGTTGTGTTGTTGTTGTTGTGTTGTTTGTTGTGTTGTGTTGTGTGTTGTTGTTGTGTTGTTGTGTTGTGTGTTGTGTTGTTGTGTGTTGTTGTGTTGTTGTGTGTGTGTTGTGTTGTTGTTGTGTGCCGTAGTTCCTACTACCGGGGCTCCGCTTGCGGTGATGACTGCACGCGTGTGCATCAAACTTCCTTTGCACCTTACGTAGCCAACTGGCGCTGGGGGGCGGGGGGCAAACCAAACACAACAAGCGGCAGTTCTAAACAAATTAGTTTGTCAAACTCGACGGTGACGATAACGATGACGTAAAAGCACCTCGCAGCTCCTGGAAGAGCGTTCCAGACGGCCGCACCAGCAGCAACGTCACCCAGGCGTCCTCCTCCTCATCCCCCCCCCCCCCCTCTCTCCCCCCTCTCCTCCCCTCCCTCTCCCCCCTCTCCCCCCCCCCCTCTCCCCCCCCCCCTCTCCCCCCCTCTCTCCCCCTCTCCTCCCCCTCTCCCTCTCCCCCTCTCCCCCCTCTCCTCCCTCCCTCCCCCCTCCTCCCCCCCCCCCCTCTCCCCCCTCTCCCCCCTCTCCCCCCTCTCCTCCCTCTCCCCCCTCTCCCCCCCCCCTCTCCCCCCTCTCCCCCCTCTCCCCCCTCTCCCCCCTCTCCTCCCTCTCCTCCCTCTCCTCTCCCCCCTCTCCCCCCTCTCCTCCCCCCTCCTCCCCCCCCCCCCCCCCCTCTCCCCCCTCTCTCCCTCCTCCCTCCCTCCCCCCTCCCTCTCCCCCCTCTCCTCCTCTCCCTCCCCCTCCCTCCCCCCTCTCCTCCCTCTCCTCCCTCTCCCCCCTCCCTCCCCCCTCTCCCCCTCCCCCCCTCTCCCCTCTCCCCCTCCTCCCTCCTCCCTTCCCCCTCTCCCCCCTCTCCCCCCTCTCCCCCTCTCCTCCCCCCCCTCTCCCTCCTCCCCCTCCCCGCCCTCTGGCCTGGACCACGTGGTAGAAGAAGAAGGGCGACTTGCTGTTGCCCCAGCTGGTGGGGATGCTGCGGGACGTGGCATGCGGCATGCGGCACCTGTCCCGCGTGGGCTACGTGCACCGAGACCTGGCCGCCCGCAACGTGCTCGTCAGCGGCGAGCTCACGTGCAAGGTGTCCGATTTCGGACTCTCGCGGATGCTTCTGCCGGACGACCACTCCGAGGCGGTGTACACCACCCGGGTAAAGGTGGGTGGAGAAAGGTGTCAGTTTTGTACCAGTTGAAAGGGTAAAAACCTAATAATTTATTTTGCCACTGGTAAAGGAGAAGTCTCATAGTGTAAATGCTTCACCCCGAGCTCTCAATACTCTGATAGTGCGCTGTCTTTGAGTTGTGCGCCTTTTGGCGCAATCTGGTCCAACACCAATGGAGACTAGACTCTAAGAAAAGCTGTCTCGGGTGTGGACCAATCAGCTTCGAGGACAGTGCATATCATTACCAGAGTTGTTTCTTTTTGTTTGCATTTTGACTGCTTGGTTGTGGTTATTGCAAACATGATGCCTTGTATAAAGGTGTCAGTTTTGTACCAGTTGAAAGGGTCAAAACCTAATACCAAACCCTTCGCCGCGTACTGACGACATCGGCCGCGAAAGCCGAGGGCGAAATCAAATTGTGAATGTCCCCCAGGGGGGGAAGATCCCCATCCGCTGGACCGCCCCGGAGGCGATTTCCCAGCTCAGGTTCACGTCGGCAAGCGACGTGTGGAGCTACGGCGTCGTCATGTGGGAGGTGATGACACACGGCGAGCGGCCATACTGGGACATGAGCAACCGGGACGTGAGTTCAGCACCAGCAGCCCTGTAGTGTGAGTCTGTGGGTCTCTGTGTGGTGAGTCTGTGGATCTCTGTGTGAGTCTGTGGGTCTCTGTGTGGTGAGTCTGTGGGTCTCTGTGTGGTGAGTCTGTGGGTCTCTGTGTGGCGGGTCTGTGGGTCTCTGTGTGGTGAGTCTGCGGGTCTCTGTGTGGTGAGTCTGTGGGTCTCTGTGTGGTGAGTCTGTGGGTCTCTGTGTGGCGGGTCTGTGGGTCTCTGTGTGGTGAGTCTGTGGGTCTCTGTGTGGTGAGTCTATGGGTCTCTGTGTGGTGATTATGTGGGTCTCTGTGTGGTGAGTCTATGGGTCTCTGTGTGGTGAGTCTGTGGGTCTCTGTGTGGTGAGTCTGTGAGTCTCTGTGTGGTGAGTCTGTGGGTCTCTATGAGTAGTCTATGGGTCTCTGTGTGCCCCCAGGTGCTGGAGGCAGTGGAAGGTGGCTGGCGACTGCCACGTCCCATGGATGCCCCATGTGTCTCCCGTCGCCTCATGCTGAGCTGCTGGCACGCGGAGAGCTCCTGCAGGCCCTCGTTCACCCAGCTCGTCACCGCCGTCACCGACGCGCCGCACTACAGGTGCGTCTGTGTGTGTCTGTGTGTCTGTGTGTGTGGTCTGTGTGTGTGTCTGTGTGTGTGTGTCTGTGTGTGTGTGCGTGTCTGTGTGTCTGTGTGTGTGTCTGTGTGTGTGTGCGTGTGTGCGTGTGTGCGTGTGTCTGTGTGCGTGTGTCTGTGTGTGCGTGTGTGCGTGTGTGCGTGTGTCTGTGCGTGTGTCTGTGTGTCTGTGCGCTGTGTCTGTGCGTGCGTGTGTGCGTGTGTCTGTGTGTGCGTGCGTCCGTTGTGTGTGAGCGCCGGGTGGCTAAAGCACAGCAAGTTGGCACAGTAGGGGGCACAGGTGGTGCATTCAGCCAGTCATCTCGGTCATCTCAGTTAGTCGACCCGTAGGCACCTGGGTCTGCCCCGTGACCTCCTGCCAGCGGGCGTTCGACACTTCACGTGGCCTCAAGGTGCACATGGCCTGGCACAAACATCGTGGTGACGTCACCGCCACTTAGTGGCCAATGGCGGTTGTTGTTGTTGTTGTGTGGGAAGCAAAAGAACAACCCCCTACCTCCTCGTGGTGCCGGACTGGAACGCTGTGGTGGGCAGTGCCGTGGGGGGAGGGCCAATTTAAATTGGCCTTTCCCTTCATGGCGTTTGTAACCACCACAGCGGCTAAATGGGGGCTCTGGATGGGTACGAGGGGCTGGTCACCCCTCCACCTTCGATTAATCACGACAAAATCACGAATGAAAATTGTATTGAATAATCTTGTGCCAGAGGCCCCTCTTCCTGACGATTTTCTGAACTGGTCCTGGGCCTCTCCTAGGTCGACTCGGCCTCAAATGAGTACCCGGTGTGGTGTGTAGTGAACATCGCTAGCACTGGGGAGACGTGATGATGTTGATGATGGCACTAACCGCTTTGTCGAGCCGTCGTTTGCGGTGGCCGGGACGCTTCCGAAAAAAGCGTCGAACAGCAGCTCCGGCAGGGGCCTTTCCCGGTAAAATAGAAACACAGAACGAGAGGCGAGCGGTACAAACGTCACGGCCACTTTGGCCTTTCGATGTAAAGCTTTCGTGACTGCAGGGATTCATCTTCTTGGTTCTTTCGGTAAAGTCACGTAGAATGGAAGTAATAGAATAATAAAATAAAACATAATAAAATAATTCTCACGACGTTTCGGCCACAACGCAAGCAGCCGTCCTCAGATGCTGTCGCCTCGACAGACCTGTTCTTCACCTGAGGACGGCTGCTTGCGTTGTGGCCGAAACGTCGTGAGAATTATTTTTATTATGTTTTATTTTTATTATTTTTATTATTTCCTTTCTACGTGACTTTACCGAAAGAACCAAGAAGATCACTTTGGCACTTCTCACGGCCCCAACGAGGCCTCTGCCCGGTGACGGGTGTTTCACCGTCACGGTGACGGGTGTTTCACCGTTACGGTGACGGGTGTTCACCGTCACCTCGCTCTGCCTCCTCTCCCCCCGCACAGTTTCTCGTCCGCGGTGGCGGTGGCCTCCACACGCCGCGGCGACTTCTCAACGTCGACGACGCCGCCGCCGATTCTTTCCACCACCTCCTCCCACTGCGTCTTAGTCGTGTTCGCTGGCACGGCCTCCTCCGCTCGGGATCTCGACGTTTGTCTCTCGTGTCTCGTTGGGGGTTTTCTCACGGCGTTCACCGCTCGCTCCCCTGTCGGTTTTAACACTTTAGATTTTTTTAATCCTTTATATTAAGTTCACTTGCTTGCGCGCTTACGACCGTGCAAATCTTTCGGTAGTTTTTAACCCACTTCCCGTGATCCAATCGAGCTGACATTTTGCACACAGACTCGTTGTGCGTGACAATTTATTTTCGTGAAAACATTTTTCCAAAATTTTACACTTTTTAGGGAAAAATAAATTATATTCAATTACCAATTGCTTAATGGTGGCATGCAATCATCTGACCCATAGGTGGCAGCCATCTCAAGCCAGAGGACGAGAGGACACTAGCCGCCACGCATATAAAGGATTTATAGTGAAAAACGTAGTTTTACGGGTTAATTTTTTCCCCGACGATCTGTGTCTTTCCCATAATTGTTTGTCGTTCACGTGCCTCCTCTTTGATCTCTTAATTCGTGTAGTGACAGGGTGACACCTGGCGGCCTGTAGGGGCAATTTGCGGGTATCGCTGCATTACATCATCTCTTCGTGCTCTTGAATCGACGTTATACGGAGCACACAGCCCCTATAGGCCGTAAGGTGAAGACGTTTAACGTTTAATCCCGTTCCCATATATGGGGGCACTACATTCTTTTCATTCCAAAAAAAAGATCTATTGCTTTTGGCCGTGAAAATAAAAGTTCTCCATGTCTAATCCTGCAGTTTATTTTTTATTACTGTTTAAAGTCGGAAATATTTCTTTCCTCGCGTAATCATATTTTAATCGTCAGTGATTAGGCTTTGCGTCACGTGCTTCCCGCTAGACCAATAAGGTGGCTGCTTTTTGGGACGAGAGGTAAACATTAGTCCAAGATGTCTGCGCCCTTGTTGTCACATCGAGTAGTGAAGAAGAGGAAATTACGGCCAGACCTCCTTCAAAAGTCTGTAAAAAGTATTTTAAACAATGCTACATACATCTCATGTCCATAAAGAAAGAAGAAACAAAGGATTTTACACGCACACGGTGGGATACATTCATAAACTGCGTCAAACGGAGGCTTTTTTGTAAGGTGAGAATCGGAGAATAGCAGAAACATACAAACATTGTCTAGAAATCGAGTTTGACAATGTCCCGCAAAAAAACTTAGGTCCAGGACCGGCCTGCCAGTAGCTTGTGCTGGTCCAATGCTTTCTGCCTTGTGCATAATTTGTAAGAAAACGGACAAGTACATTACTGTGGGAGGCAAACGCCAGAAGGACCATCTTTCACAGGCAGAAACGTCAGCACATAGTGTAAAAACAAAACACACACAAACACACACGTTTGAACTTTTATTCCCTTAAGCTGGGTACCATGGCTAACTTTCAATTACAATTACATAATTTATGTAATGTTTATTTTACAGTCAGAGACAGATTTGCATTGTTTTGCATACAGCTACAGCCAGAACACTCAATATTGTTTAACTCTTAACACAGTTTTTTATTAGTTTAATTAGTATTTATTTATTTACAGGCAATTTGCTGAAAGCTGCTGAGATGAAGGAAGACACTAGCATTCTTGTGGATATTCGAGACAAAGACTGTGTCTCTGGAGGTGCGATACCACAAGGCCTGTTATAGACAGTACACCAGGTTCTTGACAAAGTCTCGTGCATCAGTTACTGTGACCTCAGAAGAACAGTGAGTTAGTAATATTTTATATTAATAAATATTAATTAATAATTCCCTCACATTTTCACATTTCAAAAGTAGGAGGTTGGCCCGTGATTTCCCCCAGCTGGTGTTTCACTACCCCAAGAAGCGCAACATAAGTGAGATGGTTTTCGTTGAGACATTGTCTGCAGATAAGCTGATAGACAGGCTACCTCATCCATCAGGTACAGAAACAACAGAGTCAACTGAGGTAACTAGCGAAAGTGACTGTGAAAACAGGGCTAGTGCAAAAGCTGGTCCACAAAGACCAAGTTCAATGGCCTCCATCAATACTGCAGAGGACACGAGGACACTTTACAGTGCGGCATTAATATTAAAGATGCTTCTGTGTGACTCTCCCGGTATGAAATGCCCGTGGCCACCCACATCAGATGATCTAAATGTGAGCGAGGCAAAATCTGTCGTTCCAATTGAACTGTACAATCTGATTTCCTGGATTATTGGTGCAACTGAGGAACCAACACTGGCCTATTATGTTGATATTCCAGATGATTTGAACCTAAAAGTGATATGTATCTGTCAAGACATTGTGTATCTTGCATCTAAGGGTCGGAGGCAGACCCCTAAATCATTGTGTCTTGGTCTAACGGTTCGCCATTTAACAGGTTCATCACAATTTGTGTCACTTCTAATAGACTAGGACATTGTGCAGCATGGGACACAGTTGTCAGTCTAGACACTAGCCTTGCCCAACTTCAACTAGTAGAGGCAGAGACAAAATACCAAAGGGATTCTCAAAGAAGGTTCCTACAGTACTTGTGTGGGACAATATTGACTTTGCGGAGGAGACACTGTCAGGTCGTAGAACTACCCACCACACAAATGGGATTATGCTGCAAAGTTCTGTAGTTGAACCTGTGTCAACAACAAACAGACAACCACTACAGAAGGGAAAACCCTCATTGAAAGTACCCCCTAGGATCCCTGTCGAACAGTACCATCAGTCTATTAGACAAGGACCACATAACTTGTTTCATCAGGAAAGTGTTCCATTACAGGCGGACACATACAATTGAACACGGTGTCTGCTGTACAAACTGAACTGGCATATGTTTTTGTAAAGTCCATAGATGCTGAAAGATGCACAATACCAAGCTGGACAGGTTTACATACATTACTTCAAGGTGATGGCACTCTGCAAAAGTCAGCACTGTATTATCTTCCAGTCATTGAGGCTTCACCAACAGAGATGTCGACAGTAAACACAATTCTGAAGCGAAGTGTCCAAATTCATAATCAGCTAGAACTGGACCATATAGTGTTAGTTTTTGACAAAGCTATATATGCCAAAGCTCAGCAAATCTGCTGGAAAGATGATGACTTTACTCAGCGTAAAGTGATTAGACTAGGTGAATTTCACACATGCATGTCCTACCTGAGCATTCTAGGAAAAAGGTTTGGAGATGCAGGACTGCAAGACATACTCATTGAGTCCAAAGTTGTTGCCCCAGGATCCATCAATGGAGTGATCAGTGGAGCTATTTTCTTTGATGGCATGGCAGTCATTCAAGCCATTCGGTCAATACCAAGTACCTTTGGAGAGCTTGCAGAGACCGTACTGCAGTACATAGTCAAACTTTCTCTGAAACAAACTGTACACGGATAAACTTTGTGATTGACCAGTATCCAAAAATGAGTATTAAAAACCTAGAACGGTCACGTAGAGCTGGTGGTGGTACACAACTGGTGAAAATTTATGGACGGGATCATAAGACATCAACACAATGGAAAAAGTTTATATCAGATGGAACAAACAAAGAAGCACTGGCAGAATTCCTCTATGTTGTGTGGCGAGAGGCTGATCTTACCACTGTGGGAAAGGACTTAAGCTTGTACATAGCACATGGAGACCTGTGTCACTGCGTGACTGTAATGGAGGATTTACATACTCTCAGTGCTGTTGAAGATCTGACATGTGATCATGAGGAATGTGACACCAGGGTGTTTTTACATGCACAACATGCTGCACAGGAACATCAAACTGTAGTCATCAAGAGCCCTGATGCTGATGTGGCAGTGATTGCTTTAAGTCTGCAGCCAGATTTACCATGTAGGTTGTATTTTTTCACGGGGGTTGGCAACAAAACAAGGCTCATTGACTTAGCTAAGGTGTCGTCAGCTCTTGGCACAAGTGTCTGTTTGGCACTTATTGGGATCCATACCTTCTCAGGTTGTTACTCTACAAGTGCCTTTTATGGCAAAGGCAAAAGAAAGGCATTTTCTGTTGCTTGTGAGAAAGAGGAATATCTGACTGCTTTTACAAATCTGGGTAGCAGTTTTTAACCTAGACCAGTCTAGCCCTTGAGCTACTTTGCACATGTGTGCCACCTGTATGGGCAGTCATCTGCCGAAAATGTGAACGATGCAAGATACAAAGCATTCTGTATGGCATCGTCAGCTTTTCTAGAACTATCCATGCCCCTTACAAGTGACGCCCTGTACCAACACTGGAAAAGGGCAAACTACCAAGCAGCCATAATGAGACATTTTCTGAAAGGTATAATGTGTGCCCCTTCACCCGTCGGCAATGGATGGCACCTCGAGGATGGTGAGTGAACAGTGACCTGGATGACTAGAAATCCTGCCCCTGAAAGTGTGTTGCAGGCGGTCCACTGCAGTTGCAAGCATAGCAAATGTGAGTCTGGAAGATGTTCCTGTATGTCTGCAAGACTGTCTTGTACTGATTTATGTCGGTGCCAAAATTGTGCAAATGTTTCACAGGAAACAGAAGACCTACATGGGATGATGGCTCTGATAGTGATAGGGATGATACCGATGAGTAAATATGCGCTGTCTTATAATTTAAGGTGATTTTGAGCTGTAAAGAATCTGTGGTAGAATTGTAATTTTTTTTGGCAGCATTCCAAAACAAGGGGACAGTGTAGCATTTCGAGTCATTTCAGCCAACTTGGGCCAAAGTGTGCTTATATTTGTATCTTTCTGTGATTACACAGTACCTACTGAAAATTTTGATGTACAAAACATCACAGTTTTGCTAAATTTAAAATGTTTATGTTTAATTTTGCTTAGTGCCAATCCGTGAAGTTGAAGCATATTTTCTACAAATTTGCCATATTTCATGGTCTACATTCACACTTGAGTATATAATGCACCAAACCTGTCTCAAGTGTTTAGGTACATATATAAGTGTCAGTTTGAGAGATATTTGGTGTTGCTAAAATGTATATAAATAAAGTTACAAACAAAACCAGCAGCATAAGATTTTCGTTTTTTCCAATTCACAATTATATACATTTATGGATTTTGAAAAAAAACTGCAGGGTATTTTGTGGAGAACTTTTAACATAAAGTCGAAAATGGTTTTGTCTTTGAAAAAATCATTTAAAAAGTAGTTCCCAGGTGTGGGAACGAAAATCATTTTCTAGCCACTTTTTCCTTGTTCACCTTACGGCCTACTAGTGGAGGCAGGGCCGACGACTTACACGGTCCCTGGTCAGCTGCTCTCTCCGCTGCTGCTGGATGATGCTGTTACCGCTGCTGCTGCTGCTGCTGTTCCCACGTCTCCACGCGTCTGAGTTGTGCGCCGAGTAGAGGCTCTTTTTATAACCAGCTCCTCGGTGCCACCGCCGCTGCCTGCAAGTCGCGGTTGGTCCCCACTACGGGGGAGTTGGGGCGTCGCCCCGCTACGCAGCTCGAGGTGACAAATTAGTTTTCTAATAAAAAAAATATATTTACTGTTCCGTAAATTGTTGTGTCGTGTTTCAAGAAATAAAACAGTCGCATCGTCTATCGACGCCCACCGCTGGTAGATGAGACGGTGACATCACTTTCATTGATTTGATTTATTGATGAGTTGAAAGGGGGGGGGAACGCCGATTTCAAATAAGAATTCTTCATGCTTCAAAGTTTTAGGGCGTCAAGAGCGTAAAGCGCGATTTTTAAACTAGATACGTCATTCGCAACGCTATCTCCATCCTCTCTGCAGAACCACCTTTCCCGTAAACATCGCCACGTTTAGTTATTCCACCGTTTTATCCGCCCGGTGCTTTTCCAATTGTTGTGAGCACCGCTAAAGCAAGTTCCACGCAACTTACCCATCTGTGTCACGGTGGCTAGACGTTGACTACCGCGCCTGATACGCATGAGGTTGCGGGTTCGATCCCGACCCCGATGCAATTTCCAGCGGGAACATCTTTTGTTCATGTAAGAATGCCAATTGGCTGTAACATCTTTTCATGTGCCCGTAATTCCTCCACTGCTCTCCTGGTTTCTCAATGATAAGTGTGATCTCCTTCATAATTTAAACATTGCATATGAGAAAACAAGCATTTTAATTTTCAACAAAAAACGATTTCAATTCAACCCATTAGCTCCGAGCTATAGTGTGTTAGATACCCTGCGTGCAATTGTGAATGTAGTGACGTGAAAGTATTCAGCAATGCTTACTCCCCAAAGAGGAAAAATAACAAAACACCGTTGCAAACCAGATGACCGCTTGCTTCAAACTTCCTTGATGTTTACACGTGAAGGTTTAATGAGACTGCTTTACAGTCTTCTTCTTGATTCTTTCGGTAAAGTCACGTAGAAGGGAAATAATAAAATAATAAATATAAAACATTAAAATAATTCTCACGACGTTTCGGCCATAACGCAAGCAGCCGTCCTCAGGTGAAAAACAGGTCTGTCGAAAAGACAGCGTCTGAATGAAACACCACCAGGCTTGGAGCGTATATTTATGCTGGGTTGGAGGGGGAAGAGCGCCTTGACAAAGACATTTGCATATCAAGAGGAATTTAGCATATGTTTGGGGAATGCAGATATGGGATTAGTCACTACTTGTGGAATGCGTAGGAGGTGGGCGGGGGGTTTCAAAGTCATATTATGCCCGTGCATTATGCAGGATTAGCAGCATCAAAGGGAGGGAGTAGGGTTAGCATTAATAAAGGGAAGGAATGTTAATAGCATGGAGCTGCAGTAACGAAATTTGCAATTTCGATTTAAAACTTTCGTGACTGCAGGGATTCATCTTCTTATATGATGAGGTGAGACCAACTGGGCTATTTCGCTCTTTCTCAGAAGCAAACTGCCCACAAATAATGCTCAACGGAGTTGCTCATCGCGTGGACATTTAGAGCAGAAGACCGACACTGAACGCGCGTTGATGTCGATTCTTACACGTGGAGGGGACAAACCCGGAGGAGCCGGAGAAAAATCCATACGACCACGGGGAGAGAGAGAGGCACGCAAAGTCCAGGTATACAGGTACCCTGTATACCTGGAAAGGCAGTTAACATCTCGCTGGTTTACACCATTGGTACCTCATTTGCCAGTAAAAAAAAAATATGATAATTGTTTTTTTACCCTTTTATCTGGCAACAAAACTGACACCGTTTTTACGATGAGTCATGTTTGCATAGACCACAATGCCTGCAGTCATAATGCAAACAAAAAACATAACTCTGATAATGAATACCCTCAAGGTGTCAGTTTTGTTGCCAGATAAAAGGGTAAAAAACCAATTATCATCTCGCTGGTTGCGCCTCACTGCAGCACGACTTTCCATGTTGAACAACCAAGCGTGGTGGACCTTTCTATAAATCCACTGCTGGGTGAGCCCCCTGCCCCCCCCCCCCCACACAACTCGTCGTGTGGGTTGTCACGGTGATTTGACCACAGCTCAGCAAGCTGGTCAGTGCGGGTGGGAGCATAGACGCATACAAGTGTAATGGCGTAAGTAGCGCAGGAGACGTTGACAACACGCATTCATTACAATTAAATCCAACACAGCAGAGTAACGACTCTAACACTCGAAGAAGAGGTATCAGCCCCTTCACCCGGTTCTATCCGAGCCAGTGTCCCTCAGCTAACGTTTCCCCGTCAGCTCCTACTACACCGCTCTAACCCAGACCATCCTAGTGGAGGAGGCTAACTCACCTGGCCCAGCTTCGGCTCAGGTCCAACCCTCAGCCACACGAGTCTGGCCCTCACAAGGACACAGAAGACCTCGCTGCTGCTCTGAGGTCGCCCCTGGCTTGCCCTGCCCGGCTCTTACAAGAGCAGCGAGTCAGGGTGGTAGTCCCAGGGCTAGGCTAGCTAGCTGGTACTCTTAGTAGGTGAGTGAGTGGGTGAGTGAGTGGGTGAGTGTGTAGGTGAGTGAGTGGGTGAGTGTGTAGGTGAGTGAGTGGGTGAGTGTGTAGGTGAGTGGGTGAGCGTGTAGGTGAGTGAGTGGGTGAGTGTGTAGGTGAGTGGGTGAGTGTGTAGGTGAGTGGGTGAGTGTGTAGGTGAGTGAGTGGGTGAGTGTGTAGGTGAGTAGGTGAGTGAGTAGGTGAGTGAGTAGGTGAGTGGGTGGCTGAGTGGGTGGGTGAGTGCGTGAGTGGTGAGTAACCTGTATGGTGAGTGAGTGGTGAGTAAGTGAGTGAGTGGTGAGCGACTGAGTGAGTGAGTGACTGAGTGACTGAGCGACTGAGTGAGTGACTGAGTGAGTGAGTGAGTGGTGAGTGACTGAGTAAGTGAGTGAGTGGTGAGCGACTGAGTGAGTGACTGACTGAGTGAGTGACTGAGTGAGTGACTGAGTAAGTGAGTGAGTGGTGAGCAACTGAGTGACTGAGCGACTGAGTGAGTGACTGAGTGACTGAGCGACTGAGCGAGTGAGTGGTGAGCAACTGAGTGACTGAGCGACTGAGTGAGTGACTGAGTGACTGAGCGACTGAGTGACTGAGAGACTGAGTGAGTGAGTGAGCAACTGAGTGACTGAGCGACTGAGTGAGTGACTGAGTGAGTGACTGAGTGAGTGACTGAGTAAGTGAGTGAGTGGTGAGCAACTGAGTGAGTGAGTGACTGAGTGAGTGACTGAGTGAGTGAGTGACTGAGTAAGTGAGTGAGTGGTGAGCTACTGATTGACTGAGCGACTGAGTGAGTGATTGACTGGTGAGCTCGCTGCTCTTCACTCTTCACCGGCTCTTCTGCTCCAACGACTCCCCAAGCTCTCTCGTGCACCGCCTTATATACCCAACTGCCCCCCCCCCGCCCGAGGGGCGGGGCTGTATGCGGACGTTGATGTAGACACCCCACGCACGGACGTTGATGTAGACACCCCAACGTAACGGCTCGCTACACCCCTCTACGTAATACCTCTACACTAGTGCTACTACTGCGTCTGGAGCACATTACAATGTGTTTGGCTGCACTGCCCTCTGCTGTGTTCCTCGTATTGCCGTGACTTGCCAGTGGCTTCTGTTCCAATACAAATCACATACATGTGAACGAAGCATATTATTTGTCTGCACTTGTGCCGTATTCTATTTTACAACTTCATTATCCAAACTTCCCAACACAGAACCCTCGGAAAATATGAAGCCCCCCCCCCCCCCCCCCCCCGTAACCTTAAGAACTCATCTCGCGCCTCTGATAATAATGATGACGGTTGGCTACGTACGGCGAAAATAAAACCCCAACGACATGGATACATGTACAGGTAGACCCCGAGTTACGATGGGGTCAGACTTACGACATTTCGATCTTACGATGGCGATTCGACAAAATTGCCATCAACAACCTAACATCGTTCACGTGTGCAGACGACGGACAGAATCTTGGTGAGTACAGGACAATATGATACGTTACGATACGTTCAATGCATGTATACACTACACTATACACTACACAATGCACTACACTATACACTACACAATGCACTAAACTATACACTACACTATACACTACACTACACACTACACTACACACTACACTATACACTACACAATGCACTACACTATACACTACTATACACTACACTATTACACTACACTATACACTACACTATACACTACACAATGCACTACACTATACACTACACTATACACTACACTATACACTACACTACACACTACACTATACACTACACAATGCACCACACTATACACTACTATACACTACACTATTACACTACACTATACACTACATTATTACACTACACTATACACTTCATTATACATTACACTATACACTACACTATACACGACACTATACACTACACTATACACTACACAATGCACTACACTATACACTACACTATTACACTACACTATACACTACATTATTACACTACACTATACACTTCATTATACATTACACTATACACTACACTATACACTACACTATACACTACATTATACACTACACTATACACTACACTATGCATTACACTATACACTACACTATGATACGTAGCTTTAGCGATTTAATTTTAGGGTTACCATGATACGATACGTTCAATGCATGTTAAAAGTTTCTGTAGCAGATAGGATTGTTTCCTGCTAAAACTTTCTATTAAATTGCAGTTCATATAGGTAGGCTAAGACTTTTCCTTGTTTTTTACTTTACATTTCACTGTGCAATACAGTATTGCAATTAATAAGTACACACAGTATATAGTTTATACAGTACGCTACTGTAAATTGCTTTGTTTTGCTAAATTATCACCGTCCTTTAAGACTCCTGGGTAGGCTAGAGGCCATCTTCGACTTACGTTATTTTCGGCTTACGACGGGGTCGTCGTAACGCATCTCCGTCGTAAGTAGAGGACTGCCTGTGTTGTGACTTTCCTAAGAAATAAACACAACCATAAACATTATCATAGCCCCATCGGGAAGGGCGTTCGTGTCTTCTAGAAAGAGGGAGGAGCTTCTAGAAAGAGGGCGAGTCTTCTAGAAAGAGGGCGTGTCTTCTAGAAAGAGGGCGTGTCTTCTAGAAAGAGGGCGTGTCTTATAGAAAGAGGGCGTGTCTTCTAGAAAGAGGGCGTGTCTTATAGAAAGAGGGCGTGTCTTCTAGAAAGAGGGCGTGGCTTCTAGAAAGAGGGCGTGTCTTCTAGAAAGAGGGAGGAGCTTCTAGAAAGAGGGCGAGTCTTCTAGAAAGAGGGCGTGTCTTCTAGAAAGAGGGCGTGTCTTCTAGAAGAGGGCGTGTCTTATAGAAAGAGGGCGTGTCTTCTAGAAAGAGGGCGTGTCTTATAGAAAGAGGGCGTGTCTTCTAGAAAGAGGGCGTGGCTTCTAGAAAGAGGGCGTGTCTTCTAGAAAGAGGGCGTGTCTTCTAGAAAGAGGGCGTGTCTTCTAGAAAGAGGGCGTGTCTTCTAGAAAGAGGGCGTGTCTTCTAGAAAGAGGGCGTGTCTTATAGAAAGAGGGCGTGTCTTCTAGAAAGAGGGCGTGTCTTCTAGAAAGAGGGCGTGTCTTCTAGAAAGAGGGCGTGTCTTATAGAAAGAGGGCGTGTCTTCTAGAAAGAGGGCGTGTCTTCTAGAAAGAGGGCGTGTCTTCTAGAAAGAGGGCGTGGCTTCTAGAAAGAGGGCGTGTCTTCTAGAAAGAGGGCGTGTCTTCTAGAAAGAGGGCGTGTCTTCTAGAAAGAGGGCGTGTCTTCTAGAAAGAGGGCGTGTCTTATAGAAAGAGGGCGTGTCTTCTAGAAAGAGGGCGTGTCTTCTAGAAAGAGGGCGTGTCTTCTAGAAAGAGGGCGTGTCTTCTAGAAAGAGGGCGTGTCTTCTAGAAGGAGGGCGTGGCTTCTAGAAAGAGGGTGTGTCTTCTAGAAAGAGGGCGTGGCTTCTAGAAAGAGGGCGTGTCTTCTAGAAAGAGGGAGGGGCTTCTAGAAAGAGGGCGTGTCTTCTAGAAAGAGGGAGGGGCTTCTAGAAAGAGGGCGTGTCTTCTAGAAAGAGGGAGGGGCTTCTAGAAAGAGGGAGGGGCTTCTAGAAAGAGGGAGGGGCTTCTATAAAGAGGGCGGTCTTCTAGAAAGAGGGCGTGGCTTCTAGAAAGAGGGCGTGTCTTCTAGAAAGAGGGAGGGGCTTCTAGAAAGAGGGAGTGGCTTCTAGAAAGAGGGTGTGTCTTCTAGAAAGAGGGCGTGGCTTCTAGAAAGAGGGCGTGTCTTATAGAAAGAGGGCGTGTCTTCTAGAAAGAGGGTGTGTCTTCTATAAAGAGGGCGTGTCTTCTAGAAAGAGGGCGTGTCTTCTAGAAATAGGGCGTGGCTTCTAGAAAGAGGGCGTGTCTTCTATAAAGAGGGCGTGTCTTCCAGAAAGAGGGCGTGTCTTCTAGAAAGAGGGCGTGTCTTATAGAAAGAGGGCGTGTCTTCTAGAAAGAGGGCGTGTCTTCTATAAAGAGGGCGTGTCTTCTAGAAAGATGGCGTGGCTTCTAGAAAGAGGGAGGGGCTTCTAGAAAGAGGGCGTGTCTTCTAGAAAGAGGGTCTTCTAGAAAGAGGGCGTGTCTTCTAGAAAGAGGGCGTGTCTTCTAGAAAGAGGGCGTGTCTTCTAGAAAGAGGGCGTGGCTTCTAGAAAGAGGGAGGGGCTTCTAGAAAGATGGCGTGGCTTCTAGAAAGAGGGAGGGGCTTCTAGAAAGAGGGCGTGTCTTCTAGAAAGAGGGCGTGTCTTCTAGAAAGAGGGCGTGTCTTCTAGAAAGAGGGCGTGTCTTCTAGAAAGAGGGCGTGGCTTCTAGAAAAAGGGCGTGTCTTCTAGAAAGAGGGCGTGTCTTCTAGAAAGAGGGCGTGGCTTCTAGAAAGAGAGCGTGTCTTCTATAAAGAGGGCGTGTCTTCTAGAAAGAGGGCGTGTCTTCTAGAAAGAGGGCGTGGCTTCTAGAAAGAGGGCGTGGCTTCTAGAAAGAGGGCGTGTCTTCTATAAAGAGGGCGTGTCTTCCAGAAAGAGGGCGTGTCTTCTAGAAAGAGGGCGTGTCTTCTAGAAAGAGGGCGTGGCTTCTAGAAAGAGGGAGGGGCTTCTAGAAAGAGGGCGTGTCTTCTAGAAAGAGGGCGTGTCTTATAGAAAGAGGGCGTGTCTTCTAGAAAGAGGGCGTGTCTTCTAGAAAGAGGGCGTGTCTTCTAGAAAGAGGGCGTGTCTTCTAGAAAGAGGGCGTGTCTTCTAGAAAGAGGTCGTGTCTTCTAGAAAGAGGGCGTGTCTTCTAGAAAGAGGGCGTGGCTTCTAGAAAGAGGGCGTGTCTTCTAGAAAGAGGGCGTGTCTTCTAGAAAGAGGGAGTGGCTTCTAGAAAGATGGCGTGGCTTCTAGAAAGAGGGCGTGTCTTCTAGAAAGAGGGAGTGGCTTCTAGAAAGAGGGCGTGTCTTCTAGAAAGAGGGCGTGTCTTCTAGAAAGAGGGCGTGGCTTCTAGAAAGAGGGAGGGGCTTCTAGAAAGAGGGCGTGTCTTCTAGAAAGAGGGCGTGTCTTATAGAAAGAGGGCGTGTCTTCTAGAAAGAGGGCGTGTCTTCTAGAAAGAGGGCGTGTCTTCTAGAAAGAGGGCGTGTCTTCTAGAAAGAGGGCGTGTCTTCTAGAAAGAGGGTGTGTCTTCTAGAAAGAGGGAGTGGCTTCTAGAAAGATGGCGTGGCTTCTAGAAAGAGGGCGTGTCTTCTAGAAAGAGGGAGTGGCTTCTAGAAAGAGGGTATGTCTTCTAGAAAGAGGGCGTGTCTTCTAGAAAGAGGGAGTGGCTTCTAGAAAGAGGGCGTGTCTTCTAGAAAGAGGGCGTGTCTTCTAGAAAGAGGGAGTGGCTTCTAGAAAGAGGGCGTGTCTTATAGAAAGAGGGCGTGTCTTCTAGAAAGAGGGCGTGTCTTCTAGAAAGTGGGCGTGTCTTCTAGAAAGAGGGCGTGGCTTCTAGAAAGAGGGCGTGTCTTCTAGAAAGAGGGCGTGTCTTCTAGAAAGAGGGAGTGGCTTCTAGAAAGAGGGCGTGTCTTCTAGAAAGAGGGAGTGGCTTCTAGAAAGATGGCGTGTCTCCTAGAAAGAGGGCATGTCTTCTAGAAAGAGGGAGTGGCTTCTAGAAAGAGGGCGTGTCTTCTAGAAAGAGGGCGTGTCTTCTAGAAAGAGGGAGTGGCTTCTAGAAAGATGGCGTGTCTTCTAGAAAGAGGGCGTGTCTTCTAGAAAGAGGGCGTGTCTTCTAGAAAGAGGGTGTGGCCTGAGGCCAGGAGCCCCGCCCCTCCCCCACGTGGGAGACCTCGTGACTCGTGGCTGTCAGTGGGATGATCCCCCTCGTGCTGATCACAAGCCGCCGTCGTCGTCGTCGTCACCACCTCGTGGTCGTCGTCACCGTTCTTCTCGTCGTCGCCTCCGAGTGAGAGACACGGAGAGAGACACGGAGAGAGACACGGAGAGAGACACACACAGAGAGACAGAGAGACACACACAGAGAGACACACACCCACAGAGACAGGCACAGAGAGACACAGAGAGAGACAGACACAGAGAGACACAGAGAGAGAGACACACACAGAGAGACACAGAGAGAGACACACAGAGAGACAGAGAGACGCGGAGAGAGACAGAGAGACAGAATTTGCGTGTCATCCTTGCGCAGGGGCCATGCTAATCTTCTCTGTATCGTTCCAATTTTAGTATATGTACTGCCGGAGCAAGTACAGAGAGAGACACAGAGAGACAGAGAGAGACAGACACACAGAGAGAGACAGACACACAGAGAGACACAGAGAGACACAGAGAGAGACAGACACAGAGAGAGAGAGAGAGAGACACAGAGAGAAACACACACAGAGAGAGACACAGACACAGAGAGAGACAGAGAGAGAGAGACACACAGAGAAACACAGAGAGACAGAGAGAGACAGAGAGACACAGACACAGAGAGACAAGCACACAGAGAGACACGGAGAGACAGAGAGACACAGAGAGACATACACAGAGAGACAGAGAGAGAGACACAGAGATACACAGAGAGAGAGACACACACAGAGAGACACAGAGAGACAGAGAGAGACAGAGAGACACAGAGAGAGACACAGAGAGACAGAGAGAGACAGAGAGAGACACGCACATAGAGAGATATGTAATATACAGTTTATACACACAAACAGTACTGTTATATATACACACACAATTTTTATAGAGATGTAGGACCTGAAATACACGCGCCACGCGCTCTGTGGGTCTGTTGCTAGGCAGACAAGCAAGTGTACAGTAGTGGGTATTTGAGGACGATGTTGTTGTTGCTGAGAGGAGACCCGTTAAGTGACGTGACAGCTGTTATGGGCAACCGGGGACACAGGCCGGTGATTGGCCGAGAGAGTGATTGCTTAACGAGTGGCGTCGCCCAGGCGGCAATAACAAAGTCACGTGGGGTTGGGGGCCTGGGGGGTGATGGGTAATCGGGGGGTGAGATAATGAATAGGGACTGATTGGGGTGGATCTAAAAATACAGTGATACCTCGGTTCACGAACGCTTCTGTTCACGAACAACTCGGTTTACGAACAGAAAAGTTCATAAAAATATGCTCCAGTTCACGAACAGGAGCCGCGGCCATTTTAATGCTATTTCCAGGCTGTCACGTGGTCGTGACTTCCTGTAGGAAGATCGTGGAGAGAAGAAGAGACACAGAAAGAAGTACTGTGAGTACTGTGAAGACACTTTCAGTGACTTTTTGCTTTTTGGTGTGCTTTTTAGCACATACAGTACTGTACTACTGTACTGTACAATACTGTACTTACTGTAATGTACAGTTCACCCGTTTGAGTGCTTACTGAAGTCATCTCAAGCAAGGTTAGTGTTCTCTCTTTATACATTACTATACTGTACAGTACTAATGTGTATTGTAATTTGTTTAATATTTTTGTGCTTCAAAAACCAAATAAAAAGGTCAGAACGGATTAACCGGATTTACATTGAACCCTGTGGGAAAATGTGCCTCGGTTCACGACCAATTCGGTTCGCGACCAGAGTCAGTTCACGAATTAAGTTCGTGAACCGAGGTATCACTGTATAGCGTAACAGAGAGACGGAGTCTTGGTGGAAGCTGGAGCGATGGGGAGCTGGAGTGATGGTGCCCGGAATAGCGGAGAGCAGGAGTAAGAGAATACGATAACGGTAGCAGTGGGGAGAGAGATAGGTCACAGAGACCCATACTCATAGAGACCCACACTCATACAGACACACAGAGACCCATACTCATAGAGACCCACAGATACCCACACTCATAGAGACCCACAGAGATCCATACTCATAGAGACCCACACTCATAGAGACACACAGAGACCCATACTCATAGAGACCCACACTCATAGAGACCCACAGAGATCCATACTCATAGAGATCCACAGATACCCACACTCATAGAGACCCACACTCATAGAGACCCACAGAGATCCATACTCATAGAGACCCACAGAGATCCATACTCATAGAGATCCACAGAGACCCACACTCATAGAGACCCACAAAGACACACAGAGACCCATACTCATAGAGACCCATACTCATAGAGACCCACAGAGACCCATACTCATAGAGACCCACAGATACCCACACTCATAGAGACCCACAAAGACACACAGAGACCCATACTCATAGAGACCCATACTCATAGAGACCCACAGAGACCTATATTCATGGAGACCCACAGAGACTCATACTCATAGAGACCCACACTCACAGAGACACACACTCACAGAGACCCACAGAGACCCACACCCACAGAGACCCACACTCACAGAGACACACACTCACAGAGACCCACAGAGACCCACACGCATAGAGACCCACACTCACAGAGACCCACAGAGACCCATACTCATAGAGACCCACAGAGACCCACACCCACAGAGACCCACAGAGACCCACACTCACAGAGACCCACACTCACAGAGACCCACAGAGACCCACAGAGACCCACACTCATAGAGACCCACAGAGACCCACAGAGACCCACACCCACAGAGACCCACAGAGACCCACAGAGACCCACACTCATAGAGACTCACAGAGACCCACAGAGACCCACACCCACAGAGACCCACAGAGACCCACAGAGACCCACACTCACAGAGACCCACAGAGACCCACAGAGACCCATACTCATAGAGACTCACAGAGACCCACAGAGACCCACACTCATAGAGACCCACAGAGACCCACAGAGACCCACACTCACAGAGACTCACAGAGACCCACAGAGACCCACACTCATAGAGACTCACAGAGACCCACAGAGACCCACACTCACAGAGACTCACAGAGACCCACAGAGACCCACACTCATAGAGACTCACAGAGACCCACAGAGACCCACACTCATAGAGACCCACAGAGACCCACAGAGACCCACACTCACAGAGACTCACAGAGACCCACAGAGACCCACACTCATAGAGACTCACAGAGACCCACAGAGACCCACACTCACAGAGACTCACAGAGACCCACAGAGACCCACACTCATAGAGACTCACAGAGACCCACAGAGACCCACACTCACAGAGACCCACAGAGACCCACAGAGACCCACACTCATAGAGACTCACAGAGACCCACAGAGACCCACACTCACAGAGACCCACAGAGACCCACAGAGACCCACACTCATAGAGACTCACAGAGACCCACAGAGACCCACAGAGACCCACACTCATAGAGACTCACAGAGACCCACACAGAGGTGACGACGACTGTGGCGCTTGCTGTGACGTCACAGGAGGACCGAGCGAGAATCCCACCGGCGACAACCGCCGGCCATGCAGAGGAGAATCTCGGACATCTGGGCCGGGCTCAGGGGGCAGGAGCAGCAGCAGCACCCGCCGCAGCAGCAGCAGCCGCCGCAGCAGCAGCAGCGACAGCAGCAGCAGCAGCAGCCACAGCAGCAGCAGCAGCGGCAGCAGCAGCAGCAGCAGCGGCAGCAGCCGGACAGACAGGGCGGGCGTCTCAGCGGAGGCGACTGGGAGTCGAGGAGGGAGAGGGAGTCCAGGAGGGAGAGGCAGAGGGAGCAGGCGCGGGAGGCCAGGGAGGCGTGGGAGCGCGAGTATTTCGCGTTGCACCGCTCCCTCGGGAGGCGGCGGGAGCGGCGGGAGTGGCGGGAGCTCGAGAGGGGGGCCAACGCTCCCTTGAACCCGGCGGGGGGCGGGGGGGGCACGGCGGGGGGAGGGGGAGGGAGGGCGGGGGGAGGAGTGGAGAGAGGGGGAGGGAGGGCGGGGGGAGGGGTGGGTGGGGCGGGGGGAGGGGGGATGGTGGAGGGAGGGCGGGGAAGAGCGGGGGGAGGGGTGGAGAGAGGAGGAGAGAGGGGGGAGGGAGGGGTCGCAGGGGGGGGCAGGGAGAGGGGGAGGAGGGGGGCTGAGTGGTTTGATCGACTGCGATCACTACGCTGAGATGGACCCCAAATCATCAGTTCGGGAGGGGGAGGGGGATCAGGAGGGACGAGCAGTGGGTGAGGGAGGGAGGGGAGGGAGGGGTGGAAGGGAGGGAGGGGAGGAGGTAGAGAGGGGTGGGAGGGAGGGGGGAGGGAGGAAGGGAGGGAAGGGTGGAAGGGAGTGGTGGGAGGAGAGGAGGGAGGAAGGGGAGGCAGGGAGGGAGGGTGGGGGTGTAGGTGTGCGGCTTGCTACAAGCGTCTCAGCATGGCACCGTGTGGGGCTGGTGGCTGGTGTCAAAATGCCTCCAAGTGTCGCCAGGTCTCCACGTGGAACTCTGAGAGGAGGTTTCCGTCTGTTTGCGTTCGGGCCTCGTACGTGGAGGTGTTGTAGACACGATGAGGAGGTGGGTCGGCCCCCAACCAGGGATTGAACTGGTGTCCCTCCTCGTTCGATGGTTTTCGTTTGTTTGTTGACGTTAACTATTTTGACATTAGGTTTAAAGTTACCTTTGATGAATGCAACAGTTGCCGCTGGGCGTGCGTTCATTAGAAGCGGTTCAAAATGTGTGGAGGATGCAACTGAATTGCCGACATGGAGTGTTACGTGATACCCAGGCAGCAAAACCCCAGCACTCAACTTGATTCCCAGGTTGAGGATCAGAGGGGAACGATTTGGCGGTTGTATAAAACTGTTTACAATTAAAAACTATTCTGGAATGGGTCCGAGGAAGTGTTTTTGCACGTGAAGATATCATCTTCTTGGTTATTTCGGTAAAGTCACGTAGAAGGGAAATAATAAAATAATAGAAATAAAACATTATAAAATACAATTCTCACGACGTTTCGGCCACAACGCAAGCAGCGGTCCTCAGGTGAAGAACAGATCTGTCGAGAAGACATTCAGACGCTGTCTTCTCGACAGACCTGTTCTACACCTGAGGACGGCTGCTTGCGTTGTGGCCTAAACGTCGTGAGAATGATTTTATTGTTTTATTTTTATTATTTTATTATTTTCATTCTACGTGACTTTACCGAAAGAACCAAGAAGATGAATCCCTGCTGCAGTCACGAAAGCTTTTAAGTGAAGATATCAGTCGAAGAGACCAGTCCATTCCAGCGAGGAAACTTCTTAATAAGTTGCCCTGTTCACGTTGAAGAGTCTTTGGTGTTTGTCGCATTTTGTATCGACTAGCCAAGCCCGTCCCTTTATCTGCGAAGTGGCAGGAGTGGGTCTGCACCAGAGGTCGCAACCGGGTACCCGATACCCGTACCCTACCCGATACCCGGGTACCCGGCCGGGTACGGGTACCCGTTTGCGACCCTGCACAAGGCAAGCAGCCGTCCTCAGGTGAAGAACAGGTCTGTCGGAAAGACAGCGTCTGAATGAACACCACCAAGCTTGGCAGCAATATACGCTGCCAAACCTGGTGGTGTTTCATTCAGACGCTGTCTTTCCGACAGACCTGTTCTTCACCTGAGGACGGCTGCTTGCGTTGTGGCCGAAACGTGGTGAGAATTGTAATTTATGATGTTTTATTATTTCCCTTCTACGTGACTTTACCGGAAGAACCAAAAAGTCTGCACGTGGGTTTTGTTAATTGATACGCGATTCTCTTTAAATTTTTACGGTGTGTACACAAGGTACACACCGCGTTTGGTTGAACACTTTAGACGTTTATAATTTTAAAGAAAGTTTTTTACTTTAGTCTAATGGATGAGAGTAAAACATGTCTGTTAAGTCGGACTTGAAATTGTCTCCTGAAATGGGTGCTTTTGTGCGACCGGTCTTAATCTGAAATGAGCATGGACATGACAATTTAATGGAGTTGTGTTTGTATTTCACAAGGCGGCATTGAATGTTGCGGAATGTATATTGGCGCATTGGCCGTGGTGAAGTGTCTGGCGAAGATTAAAGTTGACCGGCTGTTGGCTTTAGAACATTGCTTCTTTGAATTTACTGCGTTGCTTTAGATTGCTAGTGTTTGTGTACTGTGTGTACTGTGTGTGTGTGTACTGTGTGGGTTTGTGTACTGTGTGTGTACTCTGTGTGTGTGCACTGTGTGTGTACTCTGTGTGTGTACTGTGTGTGTAGTGTGTGTACTGTGTGTGTGTACTGTGTGTGTACTCTGTGTGTGTACTCTGTGTGTGTGTACTGTGTGTGTACTGTGTGTGTGTACTGTGTGTGTGTGTGTGTACTGTGTGGGTTTGTGTGTGTACTGTGTGTGTACTCTGTGTATACTGTGTGTGTACTGTGTATACTGTATGTGTACTGTGTGTGTGTACTGTGTGTGTACTCTGTGTGTGTACTGTGTGTGTAGTCTGTGTGTGTGTGTACTCTGTGTGTGTACTCTGTGTGTACTCTGTGTGTGTAGTGTGTGTACTGTGTGTGTAGTCTGTGTGTGTACTCTGTGTGTGTACTCTGTGTGTGTACTCTGTGTGTAGTGTGTGTACTGTGTGTGTACTCTGTGTGTGTGTACTGTGTGTGTGTGTACTGTGTGTGTACTGTGTGTGTGGGTGGGTGAGGTGAGTGAGTGAGTGGGTGGGTGGGTGAGTGAGTGGGTGAGTGAGTGAGTGGGTGAGTGGGTGAGTGAGTGGGTGGGTGGGTGGGTGAGTGAGTGAGTGGGTGAGTGAGTGAGTGGGTGAGTGAGTGGGTGAGTGCGTGAGAGAATGGATGAGTGAGTGAGTGTGTGAGTGCGTGAGTGAATGGGTGAGTGAGTGAGTGGGTGAGTGAGGGGGTGAGTGGGTGGGTGAGTGGGTGAGTGAGCGAGTGGGTCGGTGAGGTGGGTGGGTGAGTGGGTGGGTGAATGGGTGAGTGAGTGGGTGAGTGAGTAGGTGAGTGAGTGGGTGAGTGAGTGGGTGAGTGAGTGGGTGGGTGAGTGAGTGAGTGGGTGGGTGGGTGAGTGAGTGGGTGGGTGGGTGGGTGAGTGAGTGGATGAGTGAGTGGGTGGGTGACTGGGTGAGTGAGCGAGTGGGTGAGTGAGTGAGTGGGTGGTTGGGTGAGTGGGTGAGTGAGTGGGTGAGTGAGTGAGTGAGTGGGTGGGTGAGTGAGTGAGTGAGTGGGTGGGTGAGTGGGTGAGTGAGTGGGTGAGTGGGTGGGTGAGTGGGTAGGTGAGTGAGTGAGTGGGTGAGTGAGTGGGTGAGTGAGTGAGTGGGTGGGTGGGTGGTTGGGTGAGTGGGTGAGTAAGTGGGTGAGTGAGTGGGTGAGTGAGTAGGTGAGTGAGTGGGTGGGTGAGTGAGTGAGTGAGTGGGTGAGTGAGTGAGTGGGTGAGTGGTTGGGTGAGTGGGTGAGTGAGTAAGTGGGTGAGTGAGTGTGTGAGTGAGTGAGTAGGTGAGTGAGTGAGTGGGTGTGTGAGTGAGTCAGTGGGTGAGTGGGTGGGTGGGTGAGTGGTTGGGTAAATGGTTGAGTGGGTGAGTGAGTGGGTGAGTGAGTGGGTGAGTGGGTGAGTGAGTGGGTGGGTGGGTGAGTGAGTGAGTGAGTGGGTGGGTGGGTGGGTGAGTGGGTGAGTGAGTGGGTGAGTGAGTGGGTGAGTGAGTGGGTGAGTGAGTGGGTGAGTGGGTGAGTGAGTGGGTGAGTGGATGGGTGAGGTGGGTGGGTGGGTGGGTGAGTGAGTGGGTGGGTGGGTGGGTGAGTGGGTGAGTGAGTGAGTGGGTGAGTGGGTGGGTGGGTGAGTGAGTGGGTGAGTGAATGAGTGAGCGGGTGAGTGGGTGGGTGAGTGAGTGAGTGAGTGAATGAATGAGTGGTTGGGTGAGTGAGTGAGTGGGTGAGTGAGCGGGTGAGTGAGTGAGTGGATGGTTGGAGTGGTTGGGTGAGTGGATGAGTGGGTGAGTGAGTGGGTGAGTGGGTGGGTGGTTGGGTGAGTGAGAGTATGAGTGAGTGGGTGGGTCAATGGAGTGGGTGAGTGGTTGTGTGAGTTGGTAGGTGAGTGGGTGGGTGAGTGAGTGAGTGGGTTTGCTGAGGTGGGTGGGTGGGTGAGTGAGTGGGTGGGTGAGTGAGTGGGTGAGTGAGTGATTGGGTGGGTGGTTGTGTGAGTGGGTGAGTGGTTGGGTGAGTGGTTGGGTGAGTGAGTGAGAGTATGAGTGAGTGGGTGGGTCAATGGAGTGGGTGAGTGGTTGTGTGAGTTGGTAGGTGAGTGGGTGGGTGAGTGAGTGAGTGGGTTTGCTGAGGTGGGTGGGTGAGTGAGTGAGTGGGTAAATGGAGTGGGTGAGTGAGTGGGTGAGTGGTTGTGTGAGTTAGTAGGTGAGTGAGTGAGTGGGTGAGTGGTTGGGTGAGTGAGTGAGAGTATGAGTGAGTGGATGGGTCAATGGAGTGGGTGAGTGGTTGTGTGAGTTGGTAGGTGAGTGGGTGGGTGAGTGAGTGGGTTTGCTGAGGTGGGTGGGTGAGTGAGTGAGTGGGTGAGATAGTGAGTGAGTGGGTGAGTGAGTGAGTGAGTGGGTGAGTGAGTGAGTGGGTGGGTGGTTGTGTGAGTGGGTGAGTGGTTGGGTGAGTGGTTGGGTGAGTGAGTGAGAGTATGAGTGAGTGGGTGGGTCAATGGAGTGGGAGAGTGGTTGTGTGAGTTGGTAGGTGAGTGGGTGGGTGAGTGAGTGAGTGGGTGGGTGGTTGTGTGAGTGGATGAGTGGGTGAGTGGTTGGGTGAGTGGGTGGGTGAGTGGGTGAGTGGGTGAGTGAGTGGGTGGGTGGGTGAGTGGGTGAGTGAGTGGGTGAGTGGATGGGTGAGGTGGGTGGGTGAGTGAGTGGGTGGGTGGGTGGGTGGGTGAGTGGGTGAGTGAGTGAGTGAGTGAGTGGGTGAGTGGGTGGGTGGGTGAGTGAATGAGTGAGCGGGTGAGTGGGTGGGTGAGTGAGTGAATGAATGAGTGGTTGGGTGAGTGAGTGAGTGAGTGGGTGAGTGAGCGGGTGAGTGAGTGAGTGGATGGTTGGAGTGGTTGGGTGAGTGGATGAGTGGGTGAGTGAGTGGGTGAGTGGGTGGGTGGTTGGGTGAGTGAGAGTATGAGTGAGTGGGTGGGTCAATGGAGTGGGTGAGTGGTTGTGTGAGTTGGTAGGTGAGTGGGTGGGTGAGTGAGTGGGTTTGCTGAGGTGGGTGGGTGGGTGAGTGAGTGAGTGAGTGGGTGAGTGAGTGGGTGAGTGAGTGATTGGGTGGGTGGTTGTGTGAGTGGGTGAGTGGTTGGGTGAGTGGTTGGGTGAGTGAGTGAGAGTATGAGTGAGTGGGTGGGTCAATGGAGTGGGTGAGTGGTTGTGTGAGTTGGTAGGTGAGTGGGTGGGTGAGTGAGTGGGTTTGCTGAGGTGGGTGGGTGAGTGAGTGAGTGAGTGGGTGAGATAGTGAGTGAGTGGGTGAGTGAGTGAGTGGGTGAGTGAGTGAGTGGGTGGGTGGTTGTGTGAGTGGTGTGAGTGGTTGGGTGAGTGGTTGGGTGAGTGAGTGAGAGTATGAGTGAGTGGGTGGGTCAATGGAGTGGGAGAGTGGTTGTGTGAGTTGGTAGGTGAGTGGGTGGGTGAGTGAGTGAGTGGGTGGGTGGTTGTGTGAGTGGATGAGTGGGTGAGTGGTTGGGTGAGTGAGTGAGAGTATGAGTGAGTGGGTGGGTCAATGGAGTGGGTGAGTGGTTGTGTGAGTTGGTAGGTGA
>NW_026892189.1:35000-36689 GCF_015708825.2 Lethenteron reissneri
CTGTGTGAAGAAAGCTGACTCAGCAGCTGTGAGTGTGAACGAGCCCTCTGTGTGAAGAAAGCTGACTCAGCAGCTGTGAGTGTGAACGAGCCCTCTGTGTGAAGAAAGGACTCAGCAGCTGTGAGTGTGAACGAGCCCTCTGTGTGAAGAAAGCTGACTCAGCTGCTGTGAGTGTGAACGAGCCCTCTGTGTGAAGAAAGCTGACTCAGCAGCTGTGAGTGTGAACGAGCCCTCTGTGTGAAGAAAGCTGACTCAGCAGCTGTGAGTGTGAACGAGCCCTCTGTGTGAAGAAAGCTGACTCAGCAGCTGTGAGTGTGAACGAGCCCTCTGTGTGAAGAAAGCTGACTCAGCAGCTGTGAGAGTGAACGAGCCCTCTGTGTGAAGAAAGCTGACTCAGGCTGTGAGTGTGAACGAGCCCTCTGTGTGAAGAAAGCTGACTCAGCAGCTGTGAGTGAACGAGCCCTCTGTGTGAAGAAAGCTGACTCAGCAGCTGTGAGTGTGAACGAGCCCTCTGTGTGAAGAAAGCTGACTCAGCTGCTGTGAGTGTGAACGAGCCCTCTGTGTGAAGAAAGCTGACTCAGCAGCTGTGAGTGTGAACGAGCCCTCTGTGTGAAGAAAGCTGACTCAGCAGCTGTGAGTGTGAACGAGCCCTCTGTGTGAAGAAAGCTGACTCAGCGCTGTGAGTGTGAACGAGCCCTCTGTGTGAAGAAAGCTGACTCAGCAGCTGTGAGAGTGAACGAGCCCTCTGTGTGAAGAAAGGCTGACTCAGCAGCTGTGAGAGTGAACGAGCCCTCTGTGTGAAGAAAGCCTGACTCAGCAGCTGTGAGTGTGAACGAGCCCTCTGTGTGAAGAAAGCTGACTCAGCTGTGAGTGTGAACGAGCCCTCTGTGTGAAGAAAGCTGACTCAGCAGCTGTGAGTGTGAACGAGCCCTCTGTGTGAAGAAAGCTGACTCAGCAGCTGTGAGTGTGAACGAGCCCTCTGTGTGAAGAAAGCTGACTCAGCAGCTTGAGTGTGAACGAGCCCTCTGTGTGAAGAAAGCTGACTCAGCTGTGAGTGTGAACGAGCCCTCTGTGTGAAGAAAGCTGACTCAGCAGCTGTGAGTGTGAACGAGCCCTCTGTGTGAAGAAAGCTGACTCAGCAGCTGTGAGTGTGAACGAGCCCTCTGTGTGAAGAAAGCTGACTCAGCTGTGAGTGTGAACGAGCCCTCTGTGTGAAGAAAGCTGACTCAGCAGCTGTGAGTGTGAACGAGCCCTCTGTGTGAAGAAAGCTGACTCAGCAGCTGTGAGAGTGAACGAGCCCTCTGTGTGAAGAAAGCTGACTCAGCTGCTGTGAGTGTGAACGAGCCCTCTGTGTGAAGAAAGCTGACTCAGCAGCTGTGAGTGTGAACGAGCCCTCTGTGTGAAGAAAGCTGACTCAGCAGCTGTGAGTGTGAACGAGCCCTCTGTGTGAAGAAAGCTGACTCAGCAGCTGTGAGTGTGAACGAGCCCTCTGTGTGAAGAAAGCTGACTCAGCAGCTGTGAGTGTGAACGAGCCCTCTGTGTGAAGAAAGCTGACTCAGCAGCTGTGAGGTGAACGCCCTCTGTGTGAAGAAAGCTGACTCAGCAGCTGTGAGTGTGAACGAGCCCTCTGTGTGAAGAAAGCTGACTCAGCAGCTGTGAGAGTGAACGAGCCCTCTGTGTGAAGAAAGC
>NW_026892190.1:0-10000 GCF_015708825.2 Lethenteron reissneri
GTCTCTGTGTGAGTCTATGGTTCTCTGTGTGAGTCTGTGGGTCTGTGTGTGAGTCTGTGGGTCTCTGTGTGAGTCTATGGTTCTCTGTGTGAGTCTCTGAGTCTGTGAGTGAGTCTGTGAGTGAGTGAATCTGTGAGTGAGTCTCTGTGTGAGTGAGTTTGTGTGAGTGAGTCTATGTGAGTGAGTCTGTGAGTGAGTCTCTGTGTGAGTCTCTATGTGAGTGAGTCTCTGTGTGAGTGAGTCTCTGTGTGTCTCTGTGAGTGAGTCTATGAGTGAGTCTCTATGTGAGTGAGTCCCTGTGTGAGTCTCTGTGAGTCTCTGTGTGTCTGTGTGAGTCTCTGTGTGAGTGAGTCTGTGTGAGTCTCCGTGAGTCTGTGTGCGTCTCTGTGTGAGTGAGCCTCTGTTTGAGTCTGTCTGTGTGAGTTTCCGTGAGTCTGTGTGAGTCTCTATGTGAGTGAGTCTCTGTGTGAGTGAGCCTCTGTTTGAGTCTGTGTGTGAGTGAGTTTGTGAGTGAGTCTGTGTGTGAGTGAGTCTCTTGTGTGAGTGAGTCTATGTGTGTCTCTGTGTGAGTCTCTGTGAGTGAGTCTGTGTGTGAGTGAGTCTATGTGAGTCTGTGTCTGTGTGAGTCTGTGTCTGTGTGTGAGTGAGTCTATGTGAGTCTGTGTCTGTGTGTGAGTCTCTGTGAGTGAGTCTCTGTGTGTCTCTATGTGAGTCTCTGAGTTTCTGTGTGAGTCTCTCTGTGAGTGAGTCTCTGTAAGTCTGTGTGAGTGAGTCTCTGTAAGTCTGTGTGAGTGAGTCTCTGTGTGTCTGTGTGTGAGTCTGTGTGTGAGTGAGTCTCTGTGTGAGTCTCTGTGAGTCTGATTGAGTCTCTGTGTGAGTGAGTCTATGAGTGTCTGTGTGAGTGAGTCTATGAGTGTCTGTGTGTGAGTCTCTGTGTGAGTCTATGTGAGTCTCTGTGTGTTTGTGTGTGAGTTTGTGTGTGAGTGAGTCTCTGTGTGAGTCTCTGTGAGTCTGAGTGAGTCTCTGTGTGTGTCTCTGTGTGAGTGAGTCTCTGTGAGTGAGTCTCTGTGAGTCTGTGTGAGTCTCTGTGAGTGAGTCTCTGAGTCTCTGCGTGAGTCTCTGTGTGAGTCTCTGAGTCTCTGTAAGTGAGTCTCTGTGAGTGAGTCTCTGTGTGAGTCTCTGTGTGTCTATGAGTGAGTCTCTGTGTGTGAGTGAGTCTATGAGTGAGTGAGTCTCTGTGTGTGAGTGAGTCTCTGTGTGTGTCTCTGTGTGAGTGAGTCTGTGTGAGTGAGTCTCTGTGAGTGAGTCTCTGTGAGTCTGTGTGAGTCTCTGTGAGTGAGTCTCTGAGTCTCTGCGTGAGTCTCTGTGTGAGTCTCTGTAAGTGAGTCTCTGTGAGTGAGTCTCTGTGTGTCTATGAGTGAGTCTCTGTGTGTGAGTGAGTCTATGAGTGAGTGAGTCTCTGTCTGTGAGTGAGTCTCTGTGTGTGAGTGAGTCTCTGTGTGTCTGTGTGTGAGTGAGTCTCTGCGTGAGTCTCTGTGTGTGTCTCTGTGTGAGTGAGTCTGTGTGAGTGAGTCTCTGTGAGTGAGTCTCTGTGAGTCTGTGTGAGTCTCTGTGAGTGAGTCTCTGCGTGAGTCTCTGTGTGAGTCTCTGTAAGTGAGTCTCTGTGTGAGTCTCTGTGTGTCTATGAGTGAGTCTCTGTGTGTGAGTGAGTCTATGAGTGAGTGAGTCTCTGTCTGTGAGTGAGTCTCTGTGTGTGAGTGAGTCTCTGTGTGTCTGTGTGTGAGTGAGTCTCTGTGTGTGTCTCTGTGTGAGTGAGTCTGTGTGAGTGAGTCTCTGTGAGTGAGTCTCTGTGAGTCTCTGTGAGTCTCTGAGTCTCTGCGTGAGTCTCTGTGTGAGTCTCTGTAAGTGAGTCTCTGTGAGTGAGTCTCTGTGTGAGTCTCTGTGTGTCTATGAGTGAGTCTCTGTGTGTGAGTGAGTCTATGAGTGAGTGAGTCTCTGTGTGTGAGTGAGTCTCTGTGTGTGAGTGAGTCTCTGTGTGTCTGTGTGTGAGTGAGTCTCTGTAAGTGAGTCTCTGTGAGTGAGTCTCTGTGTGAGTCTCTGTGTGTCTATGAGTGAGTCTCTGTGTGTGAGTGAGTCTGAGTGAGTGAGTCTCTGTGAGTCTGAGTGAGTCTCTATGAGTGAGTCTCTGTGTGTCTATGAGTGAGTCTCTGTGTGTGAGTGAGTCTATGAGTGAGTGAGTCTCTGTGTGTGAGTGAGTCTCTGTGTGAGTCTCTGTGTGTGTCTCTGTGTGAGTGAGTCTGTGTGAGTGAGTCTCTGTGAGTCTGAGTGAGTCTCTATGAGTGAGTCTCTGTGTGTCTATGAGTGAGTCTCTGTGTGTGAGTGAGTCTATGAGTGAGTGAGTCTATGTGTGAGTGAGTCTCTGTGTGTGAGTGAGTCTCTGTGTGTGCGAGGCCTCCGTCTCGCCTTTCTCAATCGGCTGCTCCCTTTGTCACGACGACCGCGGCGTCTGCGTGAAGGCCTCACGGCTCTCTGTGCGTCGGGCGAAGTCGCCACGCCGCCGATTCTTACACGAACGGCGCGAGGGGGAACGTGCTTCCATTTTTGACAACTTTATTTACAAGATTGCAGTCGGTAACGCGTTTGTCGCCAGTTTGCAACGACGGCAGCAGCAACACCGCGGGGTTTGTTGTGAGACGCGCCTGTGATGCGGTGGGGGCGGCGGGGTGCGGCCGCTAGGAAAGCCGCGGGGGCCCGTAGAGAGGGGTGTGAGGCCTACTCGGTTCTGCGGGACCAAGTCCATTGTGACAAGGCGGGGCGTTCAGGCAAGCCGGGGGGGCGGGGGAGGGTAGCCCGTAGAGGGGGTGTGAGGCCTACTCGGTTCTGCGGGACCAAGTCCATTGTGACAAGGCGGGGTGTTCAGGCAAGCCGGGAGGCGGGGGATGGTAGCTCGTAGAGGGGGTGTGAGGCCTACTCGGTTGTGCGGGACCAAGTCCATTGTGTCAAGGCGGGGCGTTCAGGCAAGCCGGGGGGGTAGCTCGTAGATGGGGTGTGAGGCCTAGCAGTGTCTGCGGGACCAAGTGCATTGTGACAAGGCGGGGCGTTCAGGCAAGCCGGGGGGGCGGGGAGGGTAGCCCGTAGAGGGGGTGTGAGGCCTACTCGGTTCTGCGGGACCAAGTCCATTGTGACAAGGCGGGGCGTTCAGGCAAGCCGGGGGGGCGGGGGATGGTAGCTCGTAGAGGGGGTGTGAGGCCTACTCGGTTCTGCGGGACCAAGTCCATTGTGACAAGGCGGGGCGTTCAGGCAAGCCGGGGGGGCGGGGGATGGTAGCTCGTAGAGGGGGTGTGAGGCCTACTCGGTTCTGCGGGACCAATGCCATTGTGACAAGGCGGGTCTCTTCGAGTCTATGGGTCTCTGTGAGTCTATGGGTCTCTGTGAGTCTATGGGTCTCTGTGAGTCTATGGGTCTCTGAGTCTATGGGTGTCTGTGCTATGAATCTATGGGTCTCTGTGAGTCTATGGGTCTCTGTATGGTGAGTCTTTGGGTCTCTGTATGGTGAGTCTATGGGTCCTTGTGTGAGTCTACTGTTATAACGGCCAGCAACAAATAGCACTATCGAAGTGTGTAAGAGACAAGAGGTCATTCCTTTTCCTTCCCATGTCTCCCCCCTCCTCCCTGTGTCCATCTCCCCGTGTCCCTCTCCCCGTGTCCCTCTCCCCTTCTCCCGTGTCCCATCTCCCTGTGTCCATCTCCCCGTGTCCCCCCTCCCCTTCTCCTCGTGTTTGACTCCCCGTGTCCATCTCCCTGTGTCCATCTCCCCGTGTCCATCTCCCCGTGTTCATCTCCCCGTGTCCATCTCCCCGTGTCTCACTCCCTGTGTCCGTCTCCCCGTGTCCCTCTCCCCGTGTCCACCTCTCCGTGTCCCTCTCCCCGTGCCCATCTCCCCCTCCCCATCTCCCCGTGTCCTTTTCCCCGTGTTCGTCTCCCCGCGTCCCTCTCCCCGTGTCCGTCTCTCCGTGTCCCTCTCCCCGTCTCCCCGTGTCCCTCTCCCCGTGTCCCTCTCCCCGTGTCCCTCTCCCCGTGTCTCTCTCCCCGTGTCCCTCTCCCCGTGTCCATCTCCCCGTATCCATCTCCCCGTGTCCATCTCCCCGTGCCCCTCTCCCCGTCTCCCCGTGTCCCTCTCCCCGTGTCCATCTCCCCGTGTCCCTCTCCCCGTGTCCCTCTCCCCGTGTCCATCTCCCCGTGCCCCTCTCCCCGTCTCCCCGTGTCCCTCTCCCCGTGTCCCTCTCCCCGTGTCCCTCTCCCCGTGTCCCTCTCCCCGTGTCCATCTCCCCGTGTCCCTCTCCCCGTGTCCATCTCCCCGTGTCCCTCTCCCCGTGTCCCTCTCCCCGTGTCCCATCTGTCCATCTCCCCGTGTCCCTCTCCCCGTGCGGGTGCAGCTGCAGGGTCAGCTGAAGCGCCGTCTGGACGAGAGCCCCTCCCCGGCGCCTCCTCCGCCCCCCTCGTCGGCGCCCCCGGACCGGCCCAACGGCGCCCTGGGACCCGGCCCCCCAGACCCCTCATCGTCGGGCCCCCCCTCATCCTCGTCGGCCCCCCCCTCCTCCTCCTCGTCGTCGTCGTCGTCGTACGTCGCGGGCCCCATGGCCAAGCTGGCGCGGCGCGGAGACCCTCCCGACTTGGGCGCCCGCTCCGGCACCACCGCCGTCGTCAACAACAACAACAACAACCCCGACATCAAATCGGAGCTGGGCACTCACCCGCAGCAGCACCACGGCCGCCACCACGGCCACCACCACGGCCACCACCACCACGATCACCACCCGCACCACCACCACCACGGTCACCACCACCACGGTCACCAGCAGCACCACCACCAGCAGCAACAACAGCATCAACATCAACATCATCAGCAGCAGCAGCAGCAGCATCAGCACCATCTGCTACAACAGCAGCAGCAGCAGCAGCATCACAACCACGGGGCGACGCAGCCAATGTCATCGTCGCCCCGTCTCGACCCGGGCACTCTCAAGAACGGGCAGAACGGCTCCTGCGCGGCACCACCACCGGCACTACCGCCTGTACCACCGCCGGTGACGACGCCGGGAGACTCGGCCGGTGCCGGCGGCGGCGGCGCTCCCCCGTTCGTGCTCAAGCAGGAGCCGGCGGACGAGCTGGACAGCGCCGACGAGATGATGCAGGGCCCTGACTTCTTCGACACGGAGCTGCAGGACATCCTGGACGAGCTGACGCGGGGTCTGGGCGACGAAGACATGAACGGCATCGACTTCGACAGCATGCTGGGCGGAGCGGGCGCCGGCGGGGCGGGCAACAGCAGCAGCAGCAGCAGCGCCGGCGCCGCCGCCACGAACAGCAGCAGCGGCAGCGGCAATCGCAGCCAAAGCAGCAGCAACAGCGGCAGCAATAGTCACGGTGGTGGCGGCATCGGTAAGAATATCGGCGGCTGTGGCATCGGCTCGGCCGCGGCACCGTCTGCGGTTTGTTCGACGGACGATGCCGGCGCCATCCATCATCATCAGCATCAGCAGCAGCAGCATCAACAGCAGCAGCAGCATCAGCAGCAGCAGTTGAACAAGCAGGCGGTGGCGGCAGCAGCAGCGGCGGCCGCAGCTGCCGCCGCCGCTGCCGCGGCCGCTGCGGCAGCGGCAGCCGGCGCCAACGGCACCGCCGCCAAGTGCTCCCCGCTCGCCGGCGCTCCCAGCCCCGGGCTGAGGCAGGTCATGTCGCCGGGCTATGGCAACTTGGTGGCGAACTCTCCCATGAGGCCGCTGTCCTCCTCCGGGCAGCAGCAGCAGCATCAGCAGCAGCAGCAGCAGCAGCACGTGCCGTCACCACAGCATCAGCAGCAACAGCAGCAGCTGACTTGCCGGTCGTTCCACGGACAGATCGAACCATCGCCGGCCCAGCAGCTGCAGCAGATCGCCGCTAGCCAGCAGCGCGCCAAACTGCAGCAGCAGCAGCAGCAGGTGATGAACTGGCCACCCATGACGCAGCAGCAGCAGCAGCAGCAGCAGGGCTTTGCGTCCTCCCACGCCGCCATGCTGCAGGGCAACATGGTGGCGGCACTCCAAGGTGGCGGCACCAATGGCGCTACGGCGATGGGCGGCGGTGGCGCTGGTGGCGCCGGACCTACGAAGACGCTGGTGGTGGCTGGTGCCGGTGGCGGCGGCGGCGGCGGTTACATGTTTGCCGGATCGGCGCAACAACAACAACAGCAACAACAACAGCAGCAGCAGCAGCATCTGAGTCACATGGCGTCTCTGATGCACAGGGACGTTCCTGAGCTGCTACAACAGCAGCAGCAGCAGTTGCTACAGCAGCAGCAGCAGCAGCTGCAACAGCAGCAGCAGCAGCAGCTGCAGCTCCAGTTGACGTTCGACAACACGAAGCCACTTTCACACTTCGACCCGGAGCCAACGCAGAGTCCCGCTGGTGCCGCTGCTGCTGCTGCGGCTGCTGCCATGTTGGCGACGAGGGTGAAGGCGGTGGGGGCGGTAGCGCCGGTTGGTTTTGCCGTGCAGCAGCAGCAGCAGCAGCAGAGGCAGCAGCAGCAGCAGCAGCACCATCCGCTGGAGCAACAGAAACATTTTCATCTCATGAAGCTGCAGCAGCAGCAGCAGCAGCAGCAGCGGATGATGCACGCGGCCAGCTTGCAGTACAGGCAGCTGGCACCACATCTCACTCAGGTACAGCCGGGAGGGGTGGCGGGGGTGGTTTGCGTGACTGTGTCTGTGTGTGTGTGTGTTTGTGTTTGTCTCTGTGTGTGTCTGTCTGTGTTTGTGTGTGTGTGTGTTTGTGTGTGTGTGTCTCTGTGTGTGTGTGTGTTAGTGTGTGTTTGTCTGTTTGTGTGTTTGTGTGTTTGTGTGTGTCTCTGTGTGTCTCTGTGTGTTTGTCTGTGTGTTTTTCTGTGTGTGTCTCTGTGTGTGTGTATCTCAGTGTGTGTTTGTCTGTGTCTCTGTGTGTGTTTGTGTGTGTGTCTCTGTGTGTGTGTCTGTGTGTGAGTGTGTGTGTGTCTGTGTGTGTGTCTGTGTGTGAGTGTGTGTGTGTCTGTGTGTGAGTGTGTGTGTCTGTGTGTGTCTCTGTGTGTGTGTCTCTGTGTGTGTGTTTGTTTGTGTGTCTCTGTGTGTGTCTGTGTGTCTGTGTGTGTGTCTTTGTGTGTGTGTGTGTTTGTCTGTGTGTGTGTGTCTCTGTGTGTTTGTGTGTCTCTGTGTGTGTGTCTCTGTGTGTGTGTCTCTGTGTGTGTGTGTCTGTGTGTGTGTGTGTCTGTGTGTGTGTGTGTGTCTGTGTGTGTGTTTCTGTGTGTGTGCCTCTGTGTGTGTCTCTATGTGTGTGTGTCTCTGTGTGTGTGTGTGTGTCTCTGTGTGTGTGTCTCTGTGGCCTGGCACAAGCGTCGTGGTGACGTCACCACCACTTAGTGGCGAATGGCGGTTGTAGTTGTCTCTGTGTGTGTGTGTCTGTGTTGTCTGTGTGTGTGTCTCTGTGTGTGTGTCTGTGAGTGGTGGTGCAGCGGTTAGTGCTATGCTGCGCTACGAACCTGGCAGACACACGAGTTCGATTCCCGCTCACGGCCACCAACACCACCCAGTGACGATTATTGTATCGGTCGTGGGCCTCCGCTAGGTCGACTCAGCCTAAAAATGAGTACCTGGTGCGGTGTAGCAAACATCGCCACTAGGGGAGACAAAGGCGGCCGGGCGTGGTGTTGGCCACCCACCCCCTCGTGTGCCGTGCCGGCCTTCATGGGTGCTACTGAATAACAGCACTTGACCCTACAGTCTGTTACAGGCGAGATGTTGACTACCTCGCCTGGCTTACAGGAGGTTTTTTGGTTCAATTCCGATCCTGACGATGCCTGCTGCTGCTGTATATTTGGAGTCTGCGTCTCTCTCATCATCATCATCACGGTGGCGAGGAGATGTTGACTACCTCGCCTGGTGTACAGGAGGTTTTTTGGTTCTATCTCGACCCTGACGACGCCTGCTGCTGTTTATTTGGAGTCTGCGTCTCTCTCTCATCATCATCACGGTGGCGAGGAGATGTTGACTACCTCGCCTGGTGTACAGGAGGTCGCGGGTTCCATCCCGACCCCGACGACGCCTGCTGCTGTAGATGTGGAGTCTGCGTCTCTCTCTCATCATCATCACGGTGGCGAGGAGATGTTGACTACCTCGCCTGGCTTACAGGAGGTTTTTTGGTTCAATTCCGATCCTGACGATGCCTGCTGCTGCTGTATATTTGGAGTCTGCGTCTCTCTCATCATCATCATCACGGTGACGAGGAGATGTTGACGACCTCGCCTGGTGTACAGGAGGTCGTGGGTTTGATCCCTACCCTGACGACGCCTGCTGCTGCTGTCTATGTGAAGTCTGCGTCTCTCATCATCATCACGGTGGCTAGGAGATGTTGACTACCTCGACTGGTGTACCAGGCGATGTAGTCAACCTCTCTCAGGGTCTAGGATCACGACCTTCTAAGTACCAGGCGAGGTAGTCAACATCTCTCAGTGTCTGGGATTGAACCCACGACCTCCTGTGCACCAGGCGAGGTAGTCAACATCTCTCAGTGTCTGGGATTGAACCCACGACCTCCTGTGCACCAGGCGAGGTAGTCAACATCTCTCAGTGTCTGCGATCGAACCCACGATCTCCTGTGCACCAGGCGAGGTAGTCAACATCTCTCAGTGTCTGCGATCGAACCCACGATCTCCTGTGCACCAGGCGAGGTAGTCAACATCTCTCAGTGTCTGCGATCGAACCCACGATCTCCTGTGCACCAGGCGAGGTAGTCAACATCTATCAGTGTCTGCGATCGAACCCACGACCTCCTGTGTACCAGGCGAGGTAGTCAACATCTCTCAGTGTCTGCGATCGAACCCACGATCTCCTGTGCACCAGGCGAGGTAGTCAACATCTCTTAGTATCTGCGATCGAACCCATGACCTCCTGCGTACCAGGCGAGGTAGTCAACATCTCTCATCGTGAACCCCCCCCGTTCCTTGTTGTTTTCTATTCGCAGGAGCAAGCGGCGGCCATGATGGGACCACGTCCTTGCGGGCCCGGGGTCCCGGGCGGCGTCAGCGGTGGGGGGGGGCCCCCCGGTGGTGGTGGTGGGGGGCCCCCCGGTGTTGTGGGGGGCCCCCCCCCCGGTGGTGGTGGAGGTGGGGGGGGCCCCTTCCTGGGGGACCCCACGCAGGCGTCGCTGCTCAAGCAGAAGATGCTCTTGGTGGACGAGAGGCAGCGGCTCGTCGAACAGGAGCACTACAGGAGGCGCCTGATGGAGCAGCAGGTACACAGCTGCAGCTGCAGCAGTAGCAGCAGCTGTAGTAGTAGCAGCAGTAGCAGCAGGAGCACTACAGGAGGCGCCTGATGGAGCAGCAGGTACACAGCAGCAGTAGCAGCAGCAGTAGCAGCTGCAGCAGCAGCAACAGCAGCAGCAGTAGCAGCTGCAGCAGCAGCAACAGCAGCAGCAGTAGCAGCTGCAGCAGTAGCAGCAGCAGTAGCAGCAGTAGCAGCAGTAGCAGCAGCAGTAGCAGCAGTAGTAGTAGCAGCAGTAGCAGCAGCAGTAGTAGTAGCAGCAGTAGCAGCAGCAGCAGTAGCAGCAGTAGCAGTAGCAGGTACACAGCTGCAGCAGTAGTAGCAGTAGCAACAGTAGCAACAGTAGCAGCAGTAGCAGCAGCAGTAGTAGCAGTAGTAGCAGCAGCAGCAGTAGCAGCAGCAGCAGTAGCAGCAGCAGCAGTAGCAGCAGCAGTAGCAGCAGTAGCAGCAGTAGCAGTAGTAGCAGCAGCAGCAGTAGCAGCAGCAGTAGCAGCAACAGTAGCAGTAGCAGCAGCAGCAGTAGCAGCAGCAGTAGCAGTAGTAGCAGCAGCAGCAGTAGCAGTATCAGCAGGAGCACTACAGCAGGCGCCTGATGGAGCAGCAGGTACACAGCAGCAGTAGCAGCAGCAGTAGCAGCTGCAGCAGCAGCAACAGCAGCAGCAGCAGCAACA
>NW_026892190.1:15000-37860 GCF_015708825.2 Lethenteron reissneri
GTGTGAACGAGTGTGAGCGAGTGTGTGAGCGAGTGTGTGAGCGAGCGTGTGAGTGAGCGAGCGAGTGTGAGTGAGTCTGAGAGAGAGTGAGTGAGAGAGCGAGTGTGAGTGTGAGAGTGTGAGCGAGTGAGAGAGTGACAGTATGAGTGTGAGCGAGTGTGAACGAGTGTGAGCGAGTCTGCGAGTGTGAGCGAGTGTGTGAGCGAGTGTGTGAGCGAGTGTGAGCGAGTCTGAGTGTGTGAGCGAGTGAGAGAGTGACAGTATGAGTGTGAGCGAGTGTGAGCGAGTGTGTGAGCGAGCGTGTGAGTGAGCGAGCGAGTGTGAGCGAGTCTGAGAGAGAGTGAGTGAGAGAGCGAGTGTGAGTGTGAGAGTGTGAGAGTGTGAGCGAGTGACAGTATGAGTGTGAGCGAGTGCGAGTGTGAGCGAGTGAGAGTGTGAACGAGTGTGAGCGAGTGAGAGTGTGAACGAGTGTGAGCGAGTCTGCGAGTGTGAGCGAGTGTGTGAGCGAGTGTGAGCGAGTCTGAGTGTGTGAGCGAGTGAGAGAGTGACAGTATGAGTGTGAGCGAGTGTGAGCGAGTGTGTGAGCGAGCGTGTGAGTGAGCGAGCGAGTGTGAGCGAGTCTGAGAGAGAGTGAGTGAGAGAGCGAGTGTGAGTGTGAGAGTGTGAGAGTGTGAGCGAGTGACAGTATGAGTGTGAGCGAGTGCGAGTGTGAGCGAGTGAGAGTGTGAACGAGTGTGAGCGAGTGAGAGTGTGAACGAGTGTGAGCGAGTGTGTGAGCGAGTGTGAGCGAGTCTGAGTGTGTGAGCGAGTGAGAGAGTGACAGTATGAGTGTGAGCGAGTGTGTGAGCGAGTGTGTGAGCGAGCGTGTGAGTGAGCGAGCGAGTGTGAGCGAGTCTGAGAGAGAGTGAGTGAGAGAGCGAGTGTGAGTGTGAGAGTGTGAGAGTGTGAGCGAGTGACAGTATGAGTGTGAGCGAGTGCGAGTGTGAGCGAGTGTGAACGAGTGTGAGCGAGTGTGTGAGCGAGCGTGTGAGCGAGTGTGTGAGCGAGCGTGTGAGCGAGTGTGAGCGAGTGTGTGAGCGAGCGTGTGAGCGAGTGTGTGAGCGAGTGTGAGCGAGTGTGTGAGCGAGTGTGAGCGTGTGAGTGAGCGAGCGAGTGAGTGAGAGAGACACGGAGTGTGTTTTTTAAGGGACGTTATACATACGTGTAAATACCGCGCGATCTAACTCTCCCCCCCCTCCGCCCCCGTTACGATATTAATCACGATTCACAATTATTATTTTGTGCGGGAGACGAGAGGGGATCGGGGGAGGTGGGGGGGAGGGTGGCCTTTTTTTTTAGTAAGTCCCTCCACCACCCCACCCCGTGGCCCCCCTCCCCTCCCCCCCCTCCTCTTCGTTATCGCCGAGTGACGACAAAAACGACGAAGATGACGACGCTGGCGGCGACACCCCCAGGACTTCATTCCCAATGGCCGCCATCGAGGCCGGTGGTCATTGCCGACGCTGGCGGGGGGCGGTTGCCGTGGCGGCGGCGGTTGCCGTGGCGGTGGTTGCCGTGGCGGCGGCGGTTGCCGTGGCGGTGGTTGCCGTGGCGGCGGTTGCCGTGGCGGTGGTTGCCGTGGCGGGCGGTTGCCGTGGTGCCGGTTGCCGTGGCGGCGGCGGTTGCCGTGGCGGCGGCGGTTGCGAGGTGGTGTTTGCCGTGGTGGCGGTTGCCGTGGCGGCGGTTGCCGTGGCGGGCGGTTGCCGTGGTGCCGGTTGCCGTGGCGGCGGCGGTTGCGAGGTGGTGTTTGCCGTGGTGGCGGTTGCCGTGGCGGTGGTTGCCGTGGCGGGCGGTTGCCGTGGCGGTGGTTGCCGTGGCGGGCGGTTGCCGTGGTGCCGGTTGCCGTGGCGGCGGCGGTTGCCGTGGTGCCGGTTGCCGTGGCGGCGGCGGTTGCCGTGGCGGCGGCGGTTGCGAGGTGGTGTTTGCCGTGGTGGCCGTTGCCGTGGTGGCGGTTGCCGTGGCGGCGGTTGCCGTTGGAGCTGCGTCGTCGTCATCGTCGTTGTCGTCGTCGTCGTTGTCGTCCTGAGCGGCGCTGAATTTCATTAAAGTCTCCGCTGTCTTCTGCTCTGAACTCGCAGCGCCGTGCCGACCCCCCCCAACCCCAACACCACCGCGCAGACACACGCAGACACGCGCGGACACGCGCGGACACACGCAGACACACAGACACGCGGACACGTGGACACACGCAGACACGTGGACACACGCAGACACGTGGACACACGCAGACACACGGACACGTGGACACACGGACACGTGGACACACGCAGACACACGGACACGTGGACACATGCAGACACGTGGACACACGCAGACACACGCGGACACACGCAGACACGTGGACACACGCAGACACACGCGGACACACGCAGACACGTGGACACACGCAGACACACGCGGACACACGCAGACACACGCAGACACGTGGACACACGCAGACACACGCGGACACACGCAGACACGTGGACACACGCAGACACACGCAGACACACGCAGACACGTGGACACACACAGACACACGCAGACACACGCAGACACGTGGACACACACAGACACACGCAGACACACGCAGACACGTGGACACACACAGACACATGCAGACACACGCAGACACGTGGACACACGCAGACACACGCAGACACGTGGACACACACAGACACACGCAGACACGTGGACACACACAGACACACGCAGACACGTGGACACACGCGGACACACGCGGACACACGCAGACACGTGGACACACGCAGACACACGCGGACACACGCAGACACGTGGACAGACGCAGACACGTGGACACACGCAGACACACGCAGACACACAGACACACGCAGAGACACGCAGACACAAGCAGACACAGGCAGACACACGTAGACACACGCAGACACGCAGACACACGCAGACACACGCAGACACACGCAGACACACGTAGACACGCAGACACACAGACACACGCAGACACACGCAGACACACGCAGACACACAGACACACGCAGACACACAGACACACGCAGACACACGCAGACACACGCAGACACACAGACACACGCAGACACACAGACACACGTAGACACACGCAGACACGCAGACACACACAGACACACGCAGACACACAGACACGCAGACACGCAGACACACGCAGAGACACGCAGACACAAGCAGACACACGCAGACACACGCAGACACACAGACACACGTAGACACACAGACACGCAGACACACGCGGACACACGCGGAGACACGCAGACACACGCAGACGCACGCAGACACACGCAGACAAAGACACGCAGACACACGCAGAAACACAGACACACGCAGACACACGTAGACACACGCAGACACACGCAGACACACGCGGACACGCAGACACGCAGACACACGCAGACACGCAGACACGCAGACACAAAGACACAAAGACACGCGGACACGCAAACACAAAGACACAGACACGCAGACGCGGACACGCAGACACACGGTTGTGACCCTCGGCTACAGCACCACAAAGCAGTGACCATCAACCCTCCTACTGGCAGCAGACTGACGCACAGAGACAGCTGCCCCTGGGGGAGCCCCTAGGCTCTAGACCCACACAGCATCAGAAGTAACATCACCCTCCTACTGCCAGCAGACTGACGCACAGAGACAGCTGCCCCTGGGGGTGCCCCTAGGCTAGAGACCCACACGCTTTAATGACATGTACCCTTCTAGTATTGGCAGAACTCTATGGCTCCAGTAAGTGGCACCGAAGATTTCCATAACGTAAGGGGACTGGCCAATTGCAGCCAACGTCAGTTGAGCGTGGACAATTAGACCCAAGACGAAACATAACATATACAAAATAATGTAAAAAAATATGTTTTATCTTTTTCATGATAGAATATAGTTTTGTCATCAATATGACATAAGTATACCAAGTTTGCAGTCGGTAACACATTGGGAAGTGGGTTAAATTTCGATTTAAAGCTTCTTTCGTGACTGCACGGATTCATCTTCTTAGTTCTTTCGGTAAAGTCACGTATAAGGGAAATAATAAAATATTAAAAATAAAACATAATAAAATAATATGTTTTTTTATTAAAAATAAAATATAAAAAATAAAACATAATAAAATAATAAAAATTAAACGTAATTAAATTTAGATTTAAAGTTTTCGTGACTGCAGGGATTCATCTTCTTGGTTCTTTCGGTAAAGTCACGTAGAAGGGAAGTAATAAAATAATAAAAATAAAACATAATAAAATAAAATAATTCTCACGACGTTTCGGCCACAACGCAAGCAGCCGTCCTCAGGTGAAGAACAGGTCTGTCGGTTAGACAGCGTCTGAATGAAACACCACCAAGCTTGGCAGCGTATATACTTAAATATCTACTTAAATATATACTTAAATATACGCTGCCAAGCTTGGTGGTGCTCATTCAGACGCTGTCTTTCCGACAGACCTGTTCTTCACCTGAGGACGGCTGCTTGCGTTGTGGCCGAAACGTCGTGAGAATTGTTTTTTATTTTGTTTTATTTTTGTTATTTTATTATTTCCCTTCTACGTGACTTGACAGAAAGAACCAAGAAATGGGTTAAAATTGAGTTGCAAGATTTGAGGACACAACGACAGTTAATAAAGAAATATCTTCTTGGTTCTTTCGGTAAAGTCACGTAGAAGGGAAGTAATAAAATAATGTTTTATTTTTATTATTTTATTATTTACATTCTACGTGGTGACTTTACCGAAAGAACCAATAAGATGAATCCCTGCAGTCACGAAAGCTTTAAATCGAAATTTTATTATGTTTTAGTTTTATTATGTTATAATGTTTTATTTTTATTATTTTATTACTTCCCTTCTACGTGACTTTACCGAAAGAACCAAGAAGATGAATAAAACATAATAAAACAATTCTCACGACGTTTCGGCTACAACGCAAGCAGCCGTCTTCAGGTGAAGAATGAGACACTACCAAGCTTGGAGCTTATATATATAAGCTGGGTTGGAGGTGGAAGAAGAGCGCCTTGACAAAAAGAATGTGCATATCAAGAGGAATTTAGCATATTCATGCGAAATGCGTAGGAGGTGGGTGGGGGGGGTTTCAATGTCATATTATGCCCATGCATTATGCAGGATCAGCAGCACCAAAGGGAGGGGCAGGGGGTAGCATTACCTAGAGCAAGTTAGCAGTCGATACGACATTGGGAAGACGGTTGAAATTGAGTTACAAGATTTTTGGATACAACACAGTAATTTACACCATTGGAACCTCATTTGCCAGTAAAAAAATATGATATTTGTTTTTTTACCCTTCTATCTGGCAACAAAACTGACACCTTTTGGCGTCATCTGGTCCAACCCATGTGAGACTAGGCTCTAAGGAAAGCTGTCTCGGGTGTGGACCAATCAACTTCATGGACAGTGCACATACATTATCAGAGTTGTGTTTTTTGTTTGCATTATGACTGCAGGTATTGTGATCTATGCAAACATGACTCCTTGTACAAAAGGTGTCAGTTTTGTTGCCAGATAGAAGGGTAAAAAAACAATTATCATATTTTGCTACTGGCAAATGAGGTTCCAATGGTGTAAATGCTTTCCCCGAGCATTCATGCTCTGATGGTGCATTGTCTTTGAGTTGTGCGCCTTTTGGCGTCATCTGGTCCAACACCATGTGAGATTAGGCTCTAAGGAAAGCTGTCTCGGGTGTGGACCAATCAACTTCAAGGACAGTGCACATACATTATCAGAGTTGTGTTTTTTGTTTGCATTATGACTGCAGGTATTGTGGTCTATGCAAACATGACTCCGTGTACAAAAGGTGTCGGTTTTGTTGCCAGATAAAAGGGTAAAAAACCAATTATCATATTTTTTACTGGCAAATGAGGTTCCAATGGTGTAAATGCTTCACCCCGAGCTCTCATACTATGATGGTGCATTGTCTTTGAGTTGTGCGCCTTTTGGCGTCATCTGGTCCAACACCATGTGAGACTAGTCTCTAAGGAAAGCTGTCTCGGGTGTGGACCAATCAACTTCAAGGACAGTGCACATACATTATCAGAGTTGTGTGTTTTGTTTGCATTATGACTGCAGGTATTGTGGTCTATGCAAACATGACTCCTTGTAAAAAAGGTGTCAGTTTTGTTGCCAGATAAAAGGGTAAAAAAACAATTATTAGCATACAGTATGTTAAATAAAAGCGTGTAAAATGTTTTAAAATAAATGTTTTGGATTTTTTATGATAGAATATCGTGTTGTCATCAGTATGACACAGCCGTACGAAGTTTGCAGTCGATGGCACATTGGGAAGTGGGTAAAAATTGAGTTACAATATTTATTTTTTGAAGATACAACAGACCAAGTGAGTTAAATAACAAGTATAACCCGTAAAAACAAAGTTTTTCACTCTAAATCCTTTATATGCGTGGCGGCTAGAGTCCTCTCGTCCTCTGGCTTGAGATGGCTGCCACCTATGGGTCAGATGATTGTCTGCCAGTATTAAGCAATTGGCAATTAAATATAATATTTTTGTCCTAAAAAGTGTAAAATTTTGGAAAAAAATTTCACGAAATTAATTGTCACGCACAACGAGTCTGTGTGCAAAATGTCAGCTCGATTGGATCACGGGAAGTGGGTTAAAAAACGACCGAAAGATTTGCACGGTCCTAAGCAAGCAAGCGAACTTAATATAAAGGATTTAATAAGTATAACCCGTAAAAACAAAGTTTTTCTCTATAAATCCTTTATATGCGTGGTATCGGGGCGGCTAGAGTCCTCTCGTCCTCTGGCTTGAGATGGCTGCCACCTATGGGTCAGATGATTGTCTGCCACCATTAAGCAATTGCTAATTAAATATAAAAAAAAATTCTCTAAACAGTGTAAAATTTGGGAAAATTTTTTCACGAACATTAATTGTCTCGCACAACGAGTCTGTGTGCAAAATGTCAGCTCGATTGGATCACGGGAAGTGGGTTAAAAAACGACCGAAAGATTTGCACGGTCCTAAGCAAGCAAGCACGCAAGCAAGCAAGCGAACTTAATATAAAGGATTTAAAAAGCGTGTAAAATAAATAAAATAAAAACAATATAATTTTTTAATTTAAATTTTCTACCTACGTGACTTTACCGAACGAACCAAGAATTTTACTTCCTGCGGTCACGAAAGTTTTAACTTCAAAATCTCTTGCAAAGAAGTAATCCAATCTAATTGTTTGTGTTTTTTTTTGCACAACTGAACACCCCTGCAGTTTTATCACGGCCAGAGAGGGCAAAAGCTCCTCCTACTCTCGTCTAATTCACACGTTTGATACCGGCAAAGCCAAAAAAACATTTTTTTTCATTTTTTTTTAAGTTCGGTTTGGACTTCGTCTAGGTCAGCTCAGTTGAAAGTGACATTTATCCGAATCGATTCCCGATAAAAACAATGGTACAAAATTTACGATTCGGAATCGGTTGTCGCCTCAATGGGGGCGGGCGGGGTTCCTCGTACGAACGCGCGCGCGCCGGTGTAAACCGTAGCTATCGAATCGAATCGAAGGAATCGATTCCTTTTGTTGTTTAAACGTCAACGCCTTACGGAGTCGATAAACTCGGCCGTGGAATCGAAAACGAACTCACCGTGGAATCGATTCTTGCTCAACGCGTGAAAATGGCGTCCGGCGGCGGGAGTTCGAAGGAGGTGACGATTTTTTTATTTTATATCTTTTTTAAAATAATTTCGGCGGTCGTTTTACTTCGTTGGCATCGCGTTAAACGTTCGATCGCTCGAAGCGAGCGCAGTCGCTCGCGTGTAGCGTCGACCCCCGCCTCTTACGCGAGATTTCATTGACCAAGGCCTCGACGCCGAGACCGCGGCGGCCTCGGATGGACGAGCGGCGGGCGGCCTAGCGCAGGCTTCCCGCGGGGGAGAGCCAGGCCAGACCGGAGGTGTCCCCCGGTGGACGTGTAGATTTTGGTGTATAACTGTTATACATTGTCATAAGTTAACTCCAACGATGTCCCCATTAACTGACGACGAGAATTGTTCGTGTCATTGATGTCCTGGTTTGTTTTGACGAGGAAAGTCAAGGTTGGCTATGAGATGTTGACTACCTCGCCTGGTGCACAGGAGGTCGTGGGTTCAATCCCAGACCCTGAGAGATGTTGACTACCTCGCCTGGTACGCAGGAGGTCGTGGGTTCAATCCCACACACTGAGAGATGTTGACTACCTCGCCTGGTACGCAGGAGGTCGTGGGTTCAATCCCAGACACTGAGAGATGTTGACTACCTCGCCTGGTACGCAGGAGGTCGTGGGTTCAATCACAGACACTGAGAGATGTTGACTACCTCGCCTGGTACGCAGGAGGTCGTGGGTTCAATCACAGACACTGAGAGATGTTGACTATTAAGGCTACACGGGGGATCTTTGTTTGTGTCTCTGTGTGTGTAGTGGGAGCGGTGGGTGTAGCGGTTAGCGCTACGCTGCGTTACGAACCCGGCGACACGAGTTCGATTCCCGCTCACGGCCAACACCAGTGACGATTATCTGAACCGGTCCCGGGCCTCCTCTAGGTCGACTCGGCCTCAAATGAGTACCTGGTGCGGTGTGTAAACATCGCCACTGGGGAGACAAAGGCGGCCGGGCGTGGTGCTGGCCACCCACCCCCTCTGTGTGTGCCACAGTGCCGGTAGCCTTCATAGGTGCTGCTACTCGCTAACAGCACTTGCCCCTACAGTCTGCTAAGGCTACACGGGGGACCTTTGTCTGTGTCTCTGTGTGTGTGTGTGCAGGCGGCAGACATGGACTTCAGGAGGAAATGGGACCGCAGTGAATACGAGAAGTTGGCTCAGAGACGCCTCGATGAGGAGAGGGACAAGAGAACAGGTACAGTGTGTAGTGTGTGTACTGTGTAGTGTGTGTGTAGTGTGTGTGTATACTGTGTGTGTGTATACTGTGTGTGTATACTGTGTTTGTGTGTACTGTATGTGTATACTGTGTGTGTGTACTGTGTGTGTGTACTGTGTACTGTGTGTGTGTAGTGTGTGTAGTGTGTGTGTGTGTAGTGTGGGTGTAGTGTGTGGGTGTAGTGTGTGGGTGTAGTGTGTGTGTACTGTGTACTGTGTGTGTGTACTGTGTGTGTGCTGTGTGTGTGTACTGTGTGTGTGTGTACTGTGTGGGTGTAGTGTGTGGGTGTAGTGTTTACTGTGTGTGTGCTGTGTGTGTGTACTGTGTGTGTGTAGTGTGTGTGTGTAGTGTGTGTGTGTAGTGTGTGTGCTGTGTGTCTATATATACTGTGCTGCGTGTGCTGCTTGTGCTGTGTGTACTGTGTGTGTGTCTATATTTGCTGTGTGTACTGTGTGTGTGTACTGTGTGTGTACTGTGTGTGTACTGTGTATGTGTACTGTGTGTGTGCTGTGTATGTGTACTGTGTGTGTGTACTGTTTGTGTCTATATTTGCTGTGTGTACTGTGTGTGTACTGTGTGTGTACTGTGTGTGTTCTGTGTGTGTACTGTGTGCTGTGTGTGTACTGTGTGCTGTGTGTACTGCGTGTGTGTGTACGGTGTGTGTACTGTGTGTGTACTGTGTGTGTGTGTACTGCGTGTGTGTGTACGGTGTGTGTACTGTGTGTGTACTGTGTGTGTGTACTGTGTGTGTGTACTGTGTGTGTGTACTGTGTGTAGTAGTGTAGTGTGTGTGTGTCTACTTAGTGTGTACTTTGTACTGTGTGTGTGTCTATATTTGCTGTGTGTACTGTGTGTACTGTGCTGTGTGTGTACTGTGTGTGTGTACTGTGCTGTGTGTGTACTGTGTGTGTGTACTGTGTGTACTGTGCTGTGTGTGTACTGTGTGTGTGTCTATATTTGCTGTGTGTACTGTGTGTACTGTGCTGTGTGTGTACTGTGTGTGTGTACTGTGCTGTGTGTGTACTGTGTGTGTGTACTGTGTGTACTGTGCTGTGTGTGTGTACTGTGTGTACTGTGCTGTGTGTGTACTGTGTATGTGTACTGTGTGTACTGTGTGTACTGTGCTGTGTGTGTACTGTGTGTGTACTGTGTGTACTGTGCTGTGTGTGTACTGTGTGTGTGTACTGTGTGTACTGTGTGTACTGTGCTGTGTGTGTACTGTGTGTGTGTCTATATTTGCTGTGCCGTGCTGTGTGTACTGTGCTGTGTGTATTGTGTGTGTACTGTGTGTGTGTCTATATATACTGTGCTGTGTGTACTGTGTGTGTGTCTATATTTGCTGTGCCGTGCTGTGTGTACTGTGCTGTGTGTACTGTGTGTGTGTCTATATATACTGTGCTGTGTGTGCTGTGTGTGTACTGTGTGTGTACTGTGTGTGTCTATATATACTGTGCTGTGTGTACTGTGTGTGTCTATATGTGCTGTGTGTACTGTGTGTGTACTGTATGTACTGTGTGTGTCTATATATACTGTGCTGTGTGTACTGTGTGTGTCTATGTGCTGTGTGTACTGTGTGTGTACTGTATGCACTGTGTGTGTGTCTATATATACTGTGCTGTGTGTACTGTGTGCTGCTTGTGTGCTGTGTGTACTGTGTGTGTACTGTATGTACTGTGTGTGTGTCTATATATACTGTGCTGTGTGTACTGTGTGTGTCTATATGTGCTGTGTGTACTGTGTGTGTACTGTATGTACTGTGTGTGTGTGTCTATATATACTGTGCTGTGTGTACTGTGTGTGTCTATATGTGCTGTGTGTACTGTGTGTGTACTGTATGTACTGTGTGTGTGTCTCTATATATACTGTGCTGTGTGTACTGTGTGTGTCTATATGTGCTGTGTGTACTGTGTGTGTACTGTATGTACTGTGTGTGTGTCTATATATACTGTGCTGCATGTGCTGCGTGTGCTGTGTGTACTGTGTGTGTACTGTATGTACTGTGTGTGTGTGTCTATATATACTGTGCTGCGTGTGCTGCGCGTGCTGCTTGTGTACTGTGCAGCGAAGCCGGTGGTGGCTGTGAAGAGGGAGCTGCTGCATCACCGAGACTACAAAGTCTGTGTGTGTGTACTGTGTGTGTGTGCTGTATGTGTGTACTGTGTGTGTGTACTGTGTGTGTGCTGTGCAGCGAAGCCGGTGGTGGCTGTGAAGAGGGAGCTGCTGCGTCACAGAGACTACAAAGTCTGTGTGTGTGTACTGTGTGTGTGTGTACTGTGTGTGTGTACTGTGTGTGTGTACTGTGTGTGTGTACTGTGTGTGTGTACTGTGTGTGTGTACTGCGTGTGTGCCGTGCAGCGAAGCCGGTGGTGGCTGTGAAGAGGGAGCTGCTGCGTCACCGAGACTACAAAGTCTGTGTGTGTGTACTGTGTGTGTGTACTGTGTGTGTGTACTGTGTGTGTGTACTGTGTGTGTGTACTGTGTGTGTGTACTGCGTGTGTGCCGTGCAGCGAAGCCGGTGGTGGCTGTGAAGAGGGAGCTGCTGCGTCACCGAGACTACAAAGTCTGTGTGTGTGTATTGTGTGTGTGTACTGTGTGTGTGTACTGTGTGTGTGTACTGTGTGTGTGTACTGTGTGTGTGTACTGTGTGTGTGTACTGCGTGTGTGCCGTGCAGCGAAGCCGGTGGTGGCTGTGAAGAGGGAGCTGCTGCGTCACCGAGACTACAAAGTCTGTGTGTGTGTACTGTGTGTGTGTACTGTGTGTGTGTACTGTGTGTGTGTACTGTGTGTGTGTACTGTGTGTGTGTCTATATATACTGTGCTGCGTGTGTGCTGTGCAGCGAAGCCGGTGGTGGCTGTGAAGAGGGAGCTGCTGCGTCACAGAGACTACAAAGTCGACCTCGAGTCTCGGCTCGGGAAGTCGATCGTCATCAGCAAGACGACGCCGCAGAGCGAGACTGGAGGGTGAGCGCCCGCTCACCGCTCGCTCACCACTCAATCACTCACCCACTCACCCACTCGCTCAGCCACTCACTCACTCGCCGCTCACTCACTCGCTCACCCGCTCACTCAATCACTCAGCCACTCACCACTCAATCACTCACCCACTCGCTCAAGCACTTACCGCTCACTCACTCGCTCGCTCACTCGCTCACCACTCAATCACTCACCCACTCGCTCAGCCACTCACTCACTCGCTCACCCGCTCACTCAATCACTCAGCCACTCACCACTCAATCACTCACCCACTCGCTCAAGCACTTACCGCTCACTCACTCGCTCACTCGCTCGCTCACTCGCTCACCACTCAATCACTCACCCACTCGCTCAGCCACTCACTCACTCGCTCACCCGCTCACTCAATCACTCAGCCACTCACCACTCAATCACTCACCCACTCGCTCAAGCACTTACCGCTCACTCACTCGCTCACTCGCTCGCTCACTCGCTCACCACTCAATCACTCACCCACTCGCTCAGCCACTCACTCACTCGCCGCTCACTCACTCACTCACCGCTCACTTGCTCGCTCACTCACTCGCTCACTCACCCACTCAATCACTCACCACTCAATCACTCACCCACTCGCTCAGCCACTCACTCGCTCGCTCACTCGCTCACTCACTCGCTCACCGCTCAATCACTCACCCACTCGCTCAGCCACTCACTCACTCGCCGCTCACTCACTCGCTCGCTCACTCGCTCACTCACTCGCTCACCACTCAATCACTCACCCACTCGCTCAGCCACTCACTCACTCGCTCGCTCACTCGCTCACTCACTCGCTCACCACTCAATCACTCACCCACTCACTCAGCCACTCACCACTCAAATCACTCACCACTCAATCACTCACCCACTCGCTCAGCCACTCACCACTCACTCACCCACTCACCTCTCACTCATTCGCTCAGCCACTCACCGCTCTCTCACTCGCTCAGCCACTCACTCACTCGCCGCTCACTCGCTCACTCACTCGCTCACCCACTCACCACTCACCCACTCGCTCAGCCACTCACTCACTCGCCGCTCACTCGCTCACTCACTCGCTCACCACTCAATTACTCACCCACTCACTCACTCACCCACTCGCTCAGCCACTCACTCACTCGCCGCTCACTCGCTCACTCGCTCACTCACTCGCTCACCACTCAAATCACTCACCACTCAATCACTCACCCACTCGCTCAGCCACTCACCACTCACTCACCTCTCAATCACTCACCACTCGCTCAGCCACTCACCGCTCACTCACTCGCTCAGCCACTCACCGCTCGCTCACCACTCAATCACTCGCCCACTCGCTCACTCACTGACCGCTCACTCACCGCTCACTCACTCGCTCAGCCACTCACCACTCACTCACCCACTCGCTCAGCCACTCACTCTTCACCAACTCACTCACTGCCCATTCACTCACCACCCCCCACTCACCAACCATTAACTCACCCACTCACTCATCACTCGCTCACCCACTCACTACCCACCCACTCACCACCCACTCACCACCCACTCACCACCCACTCACCACCCACTCACCACCCACTCACCACACGTGTGTGCGTGTGTGTCCCCGCGTGCTGCCAGCTACTACTGCAACGTCTGCGACTGCGTTGTCAAGGACTCCATCAACTTCCTGGACCACATCAACGGCAAAAAACGTGAGTGGCCATGTGTGGTGTGTCCCTGTGTGGTGTGGTGTGTCCATATGGTGTGTCCCTGTGGTGTGTCTCCCCCCGTCTCACCACGTCTCCCCGCGTCTCCCCGCGTCTCCCGCGTCTCCCGCGTCTCCCCGCGTCTCACCGCGTCTCACCGCGTCTCCCCGCGTCTCCCCGCGTCTCCCGCGTCTCCCGCGTCTCCCGCGTCTCCCGCGTCTCCCGCGTCTCCCGCGTCTCCCGCGTCTCCCGCGTCTCACCGCGTCTCTCCGCGTCTCCCGCGTCTCCCGCGTCTCCCCGCGTCTCCCGCGTCTCCCGCGTCTCCCGCGTCTCACCGCGTCTCACCGCGTCTCCCGCGTCTCCCGCGTCTCACCGCGTCTCCCGCGTCTCCCGCGTCTCCCGCGTCTCCCGCGTCTCCCGCGTCTCACCGCGTCTCCCGCGTCTCCCGCGTCTCCCGCGTCTCCCGCGTCTCACCGCGTCTCACCGCGTCTCCCGCGTCTCCCGCGTCTCTCCGCGTCTCTCCGCGTCTCCCGCGTCTCCCGCGTCTCCCCGCGTCTCACCGCGTCTCACCGCGTCTCACCGCGTCTCACCGCGTCTCTCCGCGTCTCTCCGCGTCTCCCGCGTCTCCCGCGTCTCCCGCGTCTCACCGCGTCTCACCGCGTCTCACCGCGTCTCACCGCGTCTCACCGCGTCTCCCCGCGTCTCCCGCGTCTCCCCGCGTCTCACCGCGTCTCACCGCGTCTCACCGCGTCTCCCCGCGTCTCCCCGCGTCTCCCGCGTCTCCCGCGTCTCCCGCGTCTCCCCGCGTCTCCCCGCGTCTCCCGCGTCTCCCGCGTCTCACCGCGTCTCTCCGCGTCTCCCGCGTCTCCCGCGTCTCCCCGCGTCTCCCGCGTCTCCCGCGTCTCACCGCGTCTCACCGCGTCTCCCGCGTCTCCCGCGTCTCACCGCGTCTCCCGCGTCTCCCGCGTCTCCCGCGTCTCCCGCGTCTCCCGCGTCTCACCGCGTCTCACCGCGTCTCCCGCGTCTCCCGCGTCTCCCGCGTCTCCCGCGTCTCACCGCGTCTCACCGCGTCTCCCGCGTCTCTCCGCGTCTCTCCGCGTCTCCCGCGTCTCCCGCGTCTCCCCGCGTCTCACCGCGTCTCACCGCGTCTCACCGCGTCTCACCGCGTCTCTCCGCGTCTCCCGCGTCTCCCGCGTCTCACCGCGTCTCACCGCGTCTCACCGCGTCTCACCGCGTCTCACCGCGTCTCACCGCGTCTCCCCGCGTCTCCCCGCGTCTCACCGCGTCTCACCGCGTCTCACCGCGTCTCACCGCGTCTCCCCGCGTCTCCCCGCGTCTCCCCGCGTCTCCCCGCGTCTCCCCTGTCTCCCCGTGTCTCCCCGCGTCTCCCCTGTCTCCCCTGTCTCCCCGCTCTAGACCAGAGAAACCTGGGCATGTCCATGCGAGTGGAGCGCTCGTCGCTGGACCAGGTGCGTTCGCGCTTCGAGCTCAACAAGCGGCGGCTGGAGGAGAAGCAGAAAGAGTTCCACTTCGAGGAGAGGCTCAAGGAGCTCAAGGAGGAGGTGGGTGGGTGGGCGAGCGGGTGGACGAGCGGGCGGTTGAGTGGGTGGGCGAGCGGTTGGGTGGGCGGGCAAGTGGATGGGCGAGCGAGCGTGTGGGTGAGTAGGTGGGTGGGTGAGTAGGTGGGTGAGTGGGTGGCGGATGGGCGGGTGAGTGGATGGGCGAGCGGGTGGGGGAGTAGGTGGGTGGGTGAGTAGGTGGGGTGAGTGGGTGGATGGGTGGCTGGGTGGGTGAGTAGGTGGGTGAGTAGGTGGCTGAGTGGGTTAGTGGTTGGGTGGGTGAGTGGGTGGGTGAGTGGGTGGGTGAGTGGGCGGCTAGGTGGATGAGTGTCTGAGTGAATGTATTTTCAATCCTCTTTGTGCCTCCCCCCCCACGCCTCCCCCTCCTGTATTACCGCCACCACCGCCACCATCACCACCATCACCACCACCACCGCCACCATCACCACCATCGCCACCACCGCCACCACCACCGCCACCACCACCGCCACCACCACCGCCACCACCACCGCCACCACCGCCACCACCGCCACCACCGCCACCACCGCCACCACCGCAGGAGGAGAGGCAGAAGGTGTTCCGGCGTGAGAAGCGCCGAAAGCGAACCGTCGAGCCGGACCCGGATCTCTGCGCCGCCGGTCTTGAGGAGGAGGAGGGGGAGGGGGGAGGGGCGGGTGGGGGGGGTGCTGCCAACATGGCCGCTGTCATGGGCTTTGGCAGCTTCACCTCCACAAAGAAGTCGCACTGAGGCCGGCGTCCACCTCCTTGTCCACCTCCTCGTCCGTCTCCTCCTCGTCGCCCGCCTCGTCCGCCACCTTTACCTCGTCGTCCACCACCTCCGCCGGCGTCCACCTCATCAGCGTCGTCATCGAACTCGTGGCATCCCCGTCGCCACCACCACGACTACAGCCACCATCACGACCAACAACAACAACACCAGCAACATCAACAGCAACACCACCAACAACACCACCAACAACAACACCACGACCATCACCACCATCGCCACCACCACTACAGCCACCATCACGATTAACAACAACAACACCAGCAACACCACCACTACAGCCACCATCACGACCAACAACAACAACACCAACAACACCACCAACAACACCACCAACAACACCACCAACAACACCACGACCATCACCACCATCGCCACCACCACTACAGCCACCATCACGATTAACAACAACAACACCAGCAACACCACCACTACAGCCACCATCACGATTAACAACAACACCACCAGCAACACCACCAACAACACCACCAACAACACCACGACCATCACCACCATCGCCACCACCACTACAGCCACCATCACGACCAACAACAACACCACCATCGCCACCACCACTACAGCCACCATCACGACCAACAACAACACCACCAACAACACCACCAGCAACACCACCAACAACACCACGACCATCACCACCATCGCCACCACCACTACAGCCACCATCACGACCAACAACAACACCACCAACAACACCACCAGCAACACCACCAACAACACTACGACCATCAACAACACCAACACCACGACCATCAACACCACCACCACCGCCACTACGACCAACAACACCACCACCACGACCATCAACACCACCACCACCGCCACTACGACCATCAACACCACCACCACCGCCACTACGACCAACAACACCACCACCAACAACAACATCACAACCACGACCAACACCACCACCGCCACAACCGCCACCATTCTCCACTAAGTGACGGTGACGTCACCACGGCACCCCTTGTGCCAGGCTAGGTGCACCTTGAGGCTGCCACGTGAAGTGTCGAAGGCTCTCTGCTTTTGGCAGGAGGAGGTCACGGGACAGACCCAGGAGGTGCCACGGGTTGACTGCTGTGCCAGGCTAGGTGCATGAGGAGGTCACGGGACAGACCCAGCAGGTGCCACGGGTTGACTGCTGTGCCAGGCTAGGTGCAGGAGGAGCTCACGGGACAGACCTAGCAGGTACCATGGGTTTCCTGCTGCTGTGCCAGGCTAGGTGCATGAGGAGGTCACGGGACAGACCCAGCAGGTACCATGGGTTTCCTGCTGCTGTGCCAGGCTAGGTGCATGAGGAGGTCACGGGACAGACCCAGCAGGTGCCATTGGTCGACCGACTGAGATGACCGGTAGATGCACCACCAGCTGTGTACCCCCTGACTGTGCCATCAACACCATCACCTACATCATCATCATCAACTACATCATCATCTCCATCATCATGATCATAGCCGCCGTCATTTAAAACCGTGTGTAATAAACGACCTCCACCACGATCTTCGTCAGAGTGCTTCTGTAACACATTGTCCTGCGGAGGGAGCTGGTAGTGACGTTGGGGGTTGCTCGGTCAATGGCCTGCAGGGTCAACGGCGGCGTGGTGTATTCCGCAAATATGCCCGACTGTGAGGGCGGGCACAAGCCGGCGTGAGTAGGTGAAACGTTGAGTTTTATAAGGGCACCACGGGGTGACCAGCCCCTCCCCACCCAGCCCCTCCCCACCCAGCCCCATGCCTCCCACCCCCCACCCAGCCCCACCCCTCCCACCCCCCCACCCAGCCCCACGCCTCCCACCCCCCCACCCAGCCCCACGCCTCCCACCCCCCCACCCAGCCCCTCCCCACCCAGCCCCACGCCTCCCACCCCCCACCCAGCCCCTCCCACCCAGCCCCACCCAGCCCTCCCACCCCCCACCCAGCCCCACCCTCCCCACCCCCAACCCAGCCCCACCCTCCTCACCCATCCCCTCCCCACCCAGCCCCTCCCTGCACAACGAACGGACGGACACAATAATCCCCTGTGGGCTGGTGTAACCAGGAGGTTCCTACCAGTATCAACTGTGGTACTGCAACATTAACATCACTAGCCCCGGCCACTTCTTTATGAACCTTGGGGCTACACACATTTCAAACCTTTTAGAACAGTCTGCCTCAACAGCAGACCAACTCTCACTTGATACAGCTATCGTGCTGTGACGGTTCCACCTGAAGACGGTAGCTTGTGTTGCCTCCAAAACGTCGTGATTTTAATGTTTTACCTACGTGACTTTACCGAAAAAAACCTAAGAATAGCAGACCAATGCTTTCTCACCTTCAGTGTTGCGCCCGAAACGTCGTGATTTATTTTCTACCCACGTGACTTTAACGAAGAACCAAAGAGTTTGTGGATTCCTTGCAGTCACGAAAGCTTCAAATCAAGATTACACAACACCACCATGCCTAGTGATAGGTTTTTACCCTTTCAACTGGTACAAAAACTAACACCTTTATACAAGGCATCGTGTTTGCAATAACCACAACACAAGCAGTCAAAATGCAAACAAAAAGAAACAACTCTGATGATGATAATGATATGCACTGTCCTTGAAGTTGATTGGTCCACACCCGAGACAGCTTTTCTTAGAGCCTAGTCTCCATTGGTGTTGGACCAGATGACGCCAGAAGGCGCACAACTCAAAGACAGCGCACTATCAGAGTATTGAGAGCTCGGGGTGAAGCATTTACACTATGAGACCTCCTTTACCAGTGGCAAAATATAGTGGTAGGTTTTTACCCTTTGAACTGGTACAAAAACTGATACCTTTGTACAAGGCATCATGTTTGCAATAACCACAACGCAAGCAGTCAAAACGCAAACAAAAAGAAACAACTCTGATGATGATAATGATATGCACTGTCCTTGAAGTTGATTGGTCCACACCCGAGACAGCTTTTCTTAGAGCCTAGTCTCCATTGGTGTTGGACCAGATGACGCCAAAAGGCGTACAACTCAAAGACAGCGCACTATCAGAGTATTGAGAGCTCGGGGTTAAGCATTTACACTGAGACATCTCCTTTACCAGTGTCAAAATATAGTAATAGGTTTTTACCCTTTCAACTGGTACAAATACTGACACCTTTGTACAACCACCATGCCTGGCAACCCCTTATCAGTGCCCTACCTTATTACAGACCAATTCAGACCTTACTGATCACCCCCTATCCATTAGAAATCTCAACGATTTTCAGACAAAATCCCATCACGGGAGAGAAACAGACAATTGCTGTTGATGCTCTTATCGAAACGGCTGTACACCGTATGGACCTGCAGACTAAATTTCCCTGTACAAGAATACGGGGTACACACACTATACACTACACTACTACACACTATATTATACACTACACCACTACACTATACACCTATACAATACACTATACACTACACCACTATACAATACACTACACACGATACTATACTGCTTCACACTACACTACTATTCTTTGGTTCTTTTGGTAAAGTCACGTATAAAGATAAAATAATAAATTAAATTAAATACTAGCATGTGCTGAAAGAACCAAGAAGATGAATCCCTGCAGTCACGAAAGCTTTAAATCGAAAAAAAATCGATACATTTAGAAATAGACGCATTAAAAAATGGATACATTTAAAAATCGATACAATAAAAATCGATACATTTATAAAATCTCTACAATTTTAAAAATCCCGACATTTATAAATCCATCGTGGTGCACGTGCCGCGGGTGTCCAATCAGCGCGCTCGGATCGGTTGTCACGTGATCTCTCCCTCTCAACGGTCGTGAAATTTGAAAAAGTCGCGGTGCATCACGGGAGTGGGGAAGTGACGTCACAACCACAGTGGGGGGGTTGGGGGGGGTGGGCGACCACGTGGTCTGGGTGGGGAGAGAGGGAGGGGCTTTTAGGGGGGTGGGGGGGGGCGACCACGTGGTCTGGGTGGGGAGGGAGGGAGGAGCTCTTAGGGGGGTGGGGGGGGTGACCACGTGGGTTGGGTGGGGAGGGAGGGGCTAGAGGGGGGGGGTGACCACGTGGGTTGGGTGGGGAGGGAGGGGCTCTTAGGGGGGTGGGGGGGGTGACCACGTGGGTAGGGAGGGGAGGGAGGGGCTCTTAGGGGGGTGGGGGGGGTGACCACGTGGGTTGGGAGGGGAGGGAGGGGCTCTTAGGGGGGTGGGGGGGTGACCACGTGGGTTGGGTGGGGAGGGAGGGGCTAGAGGGGGAGGGCGACCACGTGGTCTGGGTGGGGAGGGAGGGAGGGGCTCTTAGGGGGGTGGGGGGGTGACCACGTGGGTTGGGTGGGGAGGGAGGGGCTAGAGGGGGAGGGCGACCACGTGGTCTGGGTGGGGAGGGAGGGAGGGGCTCTTAGGGGGGTGGGGGGGTGACCACGTGGGTTGGGTGGGGAGGGAGGGGCTAGAGGGGGAGGGCGACCACGTGGTCTGGGTGGGGAGGGAGGGAGGGGCTCTTAGGGGGGTGGGGGGGTGACCACGTGGGTAGGGAGGGGCTAGAGGGGGAGGGCGACCACGTGGTCTGGGTGGGGAGGGAGGGAGGGGCTCTTAGGGGGGTGGGGGGGGTGACCACGTGGGTTGGGTGGGGAGGGAGGGGCTAGAGGGGGAGGGCGACCACGTGGTCTGGGTGGGGAGGGAGGGAGGGGCTCTTAGGGGGGTGGGGGGGTGACCACGTGGGTTGGGTGGGGAGGGAGGGGCTAGAGGGGGAGGGCGACCACGTGGTCTGGGTGGGGAGGGAGGGGCTCTTAGGGGGGTGGGGGGGTGACCACGTGGGTAGGGAGGGGAGGGAGGGGCTCTTAGGGGGGTGGGGGCGGTGACCACGTGGGTTGGGAGGGGAGGGAGGGGCTCTTAGGGGGGTGGGGGGGGTGACCACGTGGGTTGGGTGGGGAGGGAGGGGCTAGAGGGGGAGGGCGACCACGTGGTCTGGGTGGGGAGGGAGGGGCTCTTAGGGGGGTGGGGGGGGGTGACCACGTGGGTTGGGTGGGAGGGAGGGGCTCTTAGGGGGGTGGGCGACCACGTGGGTTGGGAGGGGAGGGAGGAGCTCTTAGGGGGGTGGGCGACCACGTGGGTTGGGTGGGGAGGGAGGGGCTCTTAGGGGGGTGGGCGACCACGTGGGTTGGGAGGGAGGGAGGGGCTCTTAGGGGGGTGGGCGACCACGTGGTCTTCTAGGAGGGCGGGGCTAGAGGGGGGTGGGCGACCACGTGGTCTTCTGGGAGGGCGGGGCTCCGGGTGACGACCACGTGGTCTGGGATAGTAAGATGGCCGACCGGAAATGGCTTCGGGCGGTGCCGGAAGTAGGGAGAGAAGCGGTGGGGGGGGAGGGGAAGCCGGGAGGGGCGGGGTCAAAGGTCGAGGATGTGGGGGAGGGGCGGGGTCAGAGGGGGGGGGGGGGAGAGACTTCCTTCCTTGAGAGAGAGGGGAGAGTTAAGGGAGAGATAAGGGAGAGTTCACAGCGTGTTAGAGGGAGGGAGGGGAGAGTTAAGGGAGAGTTCACAGCGTGTTAGAGGGAGAGTGAGGGGAGAGTTAATAGCGGAGTCGAGGGAGAGATAAGGGAGAGTTCACAGTGGAGTTGAGGCAGAGAGAGGAGAGTTAAGGGAGAGATAAGGGAGAGTTCACAGCGGAGTTGAGGCAGAGAGAGGGGAGAGATAAGGGAGAGTTAATAGCGGAGTCGAGGGAGAGAGGGGAGGAAGAGTTCACAGAGAGAGAGAGTTAAGGGAGAGTTCACAGCGGAGTTGAGGCAGAGAGAGGGGAGAGATAAGGGAGAGTTCACAGCGTGTTAGAGGGAGGGAGGGGAGAGAGAAGGGAGAGTTAATAGCGGAGTCGAGGGAGAGAGGGGAGGGAGAGTTCACAGAGAGAGTGCGAGGGGAGAGTGTGAGAGAGAGTGTGTGAGGGGAGAGAGTGTGAGGGAGTGTGAGGGGAGAGTGTGTGAGAGTCTGAGGGAGAGTTCACAGACAGTGAGAGTGTGAGGGGAGTGTGTGAGAGAGAGAGTGTGAGGGGAGAGTTCACAGAGTGTGAGGGGAGAGTTCACAGAGTGTGAGGGGAGAGTTCACAGAGTGTGAGGGGAGAGTGTGAGGGGAGAGTGTGAGGGGAGAGTGTGTGAGAGTGTGAGGGAGAGTTCACAGACAGTGAGAGTGTGAGGGGAGAGTGTGAGGAGAGAGTGTGAGGGGAGTGTGTGAGAGAGAGAGTGTGAGGGGAGAGTGTGTGAGAGTGTGAGGGAGAGTTCACAGACAGTGAGAGACGTAGGGGAGAGTGTGAGGAGAGAGTGTGAGGGGAGTGTGTGAGAGAGAGAGTGTGAGGGGAGAGTTCACAGAGTGTGAGGGGAGAGTTCACAGAGTGTGAGGGGAGAGTGTGAGGGGAGAGTGTGAGGGGAGAGTGTGAGGGGAGAGTGTGTGAGAGTGTGAGGGAGAGTTCACAGACAGTGAGAGTGTGAGGGGAGAGTTCACAGAGTGTGAGGGGAGAGTGTGAGGGGAGAGTGTGAGGGAGAGTGTGTGAGAGTGTGAGGGAGAGTTCACAGACAGTGAGAGTGTGAGGGAGAGTGTGAGGGGAGTGTGTGAGAGAGAGAGGTGAGGGGAGAGTGTGTGAGAGTCTGAGGAGAGTTCACAGACAGTGAGAGTGTGAGGGGAGAGTGTGAGGGGAGTGTGTGAGAGAGAGAGTGTGAGGGGAGAGTTCACAGAGTGTGAGGGGAGAGTTCACAGAGTGTGAGGGGAGAGTGTGAGGGGAGAGTTCACAGAGAGAGAGAGGTGGGAGGGGAGAGTTCACAGAGTGTGAGGAGAGTGTGAGGGAGAGTCACAGAGTGTGAGGGGAGTGTGAGGGGAGAGTGTGAGGGGAGAGTGTGAGGGGAGAGTGTGAGAGTGTGAGGGAGAGTTCACAGACATGAGAGTGTGAGGGGAGAGTTTCACAGAGTGTGAGGGGAGAGTG